>NC_083286.1:27869365-28169365 GCF_963506605.1 Zootoca vivipara | reverse complement strand
TGCTCACAGGCTGTGGAATGACTCCATTGATGGAACTTGAAACAGGTCTGATCACTCAGCTTTTCAGAGACAATACACCAGGCACGTCCAACAGGTAGATCGAGATCTACTGGTAGACCACTGGCTCTCCCTAAAGAAGCTCAACAACTTTGACTCGCCTAAAAATAAGCTCAACATTTTTGCCCTGCACCCCAAAGAAACGGGGCTTTCCTTCTCCCCCAAAAAAGCCCTACAACTTTGACCTGAACCCCTAAAAATGGGCCTTTCTCCTTCCTAAAAAAAGCTCAAGAATTTTGACCTGAACCTCCAAAAAGGGGGTAGATCACTGCCAGTTTTTAACTCTGTGAGTAGATCACAGTCTCTTGGGAGTTGGCCACCCCTGCAATACACAATGTACATCCTCTGAAAGGCCTGGGGCTGCTATGTGGGCATTATTTGAGACCCAGTGTTTCTATAGTATTTATTTATTATTGCTATTAGTGTTATTTTTAATGTTTATGAACTGTTGAAAGCTGATTTGAACCTTGGGCGGGTAAGATATAAATGCTTCAAACAGATAAATAACGAAACACATGGGTTGCCTTACCCCTCAGAAACTATCATGTATACCCAGATGTTGAAAACAGCAAATAGGTGCTGTGCTGCTGCAAGAAAAGAGTTGGTTTTAAGAGGGAACATTTCAGTGGTCGCTGCATGGGGAAAAGACGTCCGGGTGCTCTGGTGGACCAGCCTAAGAGAATGGCAGGGAGGCCAGCCAATCTCATAATATGGACTGATCAGGGTATTGTGTGTCTACAGTCTCATTGGAATAGTCCTCTTCCTGGTTGCCTCTCCAGACACCAGTTGCCTCTGCTGGCCTCAGTCAATAACATGAGCCTGTAGCTCCATTAAAAACAATGAATGGGCATGTTTGTGGGGGTCGGGTGTGTTAGGCGAGGGGTAGTACCTCTGGTGGGGGACACATTGTGCTCCTTCTGGGGCTGTTTGTCCACCTCTGGTCACCACTCTCCATTCAGCTCCCACCTGTGGCTCCTAGAATCTGTCAGCATGTGACAGCGGCCATGAACCCTGGGAACAGTTTTGACTGGTTGCCTAATCCAGGTGAGAGTAGCCGATGGATCTCAAACCTCCTGTGAGTTAGGGACTTCCCTGCATGCAGAGACACATAATTACTCTATGAGTTAGTGTTCATGCAAAAGTGCAATGAAGTTCCTCCCGCATGACCAACTTTTTGGTTGATTCTGGCATGTTTTCAGGAATCTTATGATTGCCAAGATAATTGATGCCATGACTTTTATTTCCCCCTATCCTACCCATAATTACACAGAAGGAAGTCCAACCATGGGAGCTGATTTTTTTGGAAGTGACACATAATTGATTGATTGTTTATTGGAGCTTTTCCCCATAAGCACTCACATGATTGCAACCTGAGCCATTTCTTCCTCTTTAACTGTGGCTGTGTAGTTTCTCTCCCATTATTTACTCCAAAATTATAAAAGCAGTGCAGTGTAAATCTTTATATAATAACCCAGAAACCTTCTTAAATACAAATAAATGGGTGGCCTGCTGTTTGATTTTGGCATAGACATTTACCTTTCTTTACCTTATCTAAAAACGTTGAGTAGGACAAAATATTAAAACACAATTACAAAAGCCATTATGAAAGCTATAACAGTCCTCATTCAAAGTCTCAGCAGCTTTTCTATGGATTCATATCAGTCTACAAAAGCTTTTCATTCTCCCCCAACCTGATGAGGCAAGAGGTAGTTAGCAGAATATAATGGAATGGGGGGGGGATGTGATGACCAAACAATATATTGGTTGGTTTCAGAATAATCTACTCCTTGTGCTGTTACTTTTTGTTTCATTTGTGCAACATAAACACAGTTTATGGACTACTGTGTGGTGAATTTAAAACCCCGGAGCTCACTTCCTATTGCAGATAATGGATTGTTAATTGCTCACTGATAAAGATTAAGGCCTCAGCACCTGCAAACTGCAATAATAGCTGTATTTCATACATATGCATAGCAGTTGGACAGGTAGCAAAATAGCGACATTAACAGTAAAATCATATTCAATAGGGTTTATGTCACATTATATTTTGCGAAGAATGTGTATGACCACTGAATCAGACATACTTCCTTTTATGTTTTGTTGAATAGTACTTTAAATTGCAGAATTAAATGCTCAGAGCAGAAACCTTGTCAGTTGCAGTGTCACTGAATCAAATGCTATAAAGATGAAGTAGTCCTGCTGTTCTTTCTGTCAAAGCCTTCTGGCTATACTTCACAATTTGTACCTTTATTTGTTCCTCCATTTCGATTCCACAAATGAAATGTTGAAACGACAGCATGTGCTGTGAAACACAGAAAGTAAATAGAAGGACTGAACTTAGGCAGAGGTGGAGGAAAATCTCAATATGAACGACTGATGTTCCCTATTCTGCAAATAAAACATTTTCTAACGTACTTAAAGGAAGATAGGAAGTGTAGGTGTAAAATACATTTTACAAAGCCAGTGCAGATCTTCTCTTGGGACCAAACTAGACATGGCATTATTCTCATCATTTAGCTTTGCACTATGACAGCTACCCGTAGCATGATTTTATTTAATAAATAGGAGGCCATGGAGGGGGAGCTTTAACCCTAGTCCCAATCTAAATGTGGGGTGGAGTGCAGACCCTCCAATGTCCCTATCTTCCAGGGACAGTCCCGGATTTACAGAAGCCATTCCAGCTTCTGATTTGATCCCAGAATATCCTGCTTTTCCTTAGGACATCCCTATTTTCAACAGATAAATACTGGAGGGTATGGTAGGACGTCCCTATTTTCATCGGTGAAATGTTGCAGGCTATGCAACCTCCGAGCCAAGGAGATAAGTAACTATACAACCTTTAGAAGACATGTGAAGGTATAAGGAAGTTTTTTTTATGTTTAATGTTTTATTATATATATATATATATATATATATATATATATATATATATATATATATAATGTTGGAAGCTACTTAGAGTGACTGGGGCAACCCAGTCAGATGGGTGAGGTGTTGTTGTTGTTGTTGTTGTTGTTTAGGGTGTCACTACAGTGGTACCTCTACTTATGAATAACTCTACTTACAAATGTTTCTACTTACGAACGGAGCTCCGTCTGCCATCTTGGATGCGGTTTAGATAGGATTTTTTCTACTTACGAATTTTTAGATAGGGTTGCTTCGACTTACGAATTTTTTCTCCCAATGCATTCCTATGGGATTCGACTTACATTTTTTCCGACTTACGAATGTGCGTACAGTGGTAGAGGTACCACTGTATTTTCATTAGAGAAATGTTGAAAGGTATGGGAGTGCCCCACACTTGAAGTTCATAATAGGAAAATATTTGAGGAGTTGCTTCTCAAACTGCAGGCCTGTCTGCACTCCTAACCTCATATTTATTTGTTTGGTTTTAAAAAACACCTCCTCCATGCTCACAAAAAAAAGCATATCAGAAAGTTAGTTCTGTATGAAAATGCAGCTTTTTAGCACAGAGGATCAATGTGCACTTCATGCAGGGACTCTTGGTGTCACTCAGGTGTGTGTGATGCTTCACTACTTACTTTTATGCACTAGGCCAGGCATGTCAAACCTGCAGCCCTCCAGATGTTTTGGCCTACAACTCCCATGATCCCTAGCTACCAGGACCAGTGGTTGGGGAAGATGGGAATTGTAGTCCAAAACATCTGGAGGGCCGCAGGTTTGACATGCCTGCACTAGGCAGAAACATTGAAAAGTAATAAGCTGAAACACAAAAACTGTAATTTACTGCCACATGTTTAGAACTGCTACAAAAAAAGGAGATTTGGAACTAAATTTTGGATGCAGTGGAGGGATCCCACCAATATTATATTTGGTCAATTTTGTTCAATCTCTGGTATCTAAAATGGCATTTATCCCAATGGGATTTCATTGCCCTCATTGTTGACATTTGTATCAGAAACTGGCATAAAGGAGAGAGATTTGAGAGAGGTATCTTGCTTCTCGCATATTCCAAAACCTTTGGTGGTCCAAGGGAGTGAGCTCCCCATCACTCCTTAGCATTCAGTGCTCTACTGCTGCTGCAACAGCCGACCATCTGAGAGTCAATCATCTTTGATGCCTTCCCACATGGATGGAAGCTATGTGTCAATGAGGCATCCACATGGCTGGGGCCAATTGAAAGGCTCTTTCCCATGGACTCATTGCGATGTCTACTAGAATTAGCTTGACCATTCTGTTGGGGGAGGCACACAATCTACCCACAGCCACAAGACAGCACATTATGGGTATGTGAATCCCACCTGCCTGGAGGCTGCATCTACAGGACATGATATTCAATGGAGGTAGAGGTGGCAATGCTCAAAACCAGAGACAATCTAAAGATATTGTGTCATCATTAAACATAGCAGATTGCACTATATTTCTTCCCTTTGGTTACAAAGTGCTCTTGTAAGGGGGGGAGCTCTAAACAATTACATTTCATTTTGTGAAATAAAAATAGCATTTTGTATTTGGTTGCTACAATTTCTTTTAAGAGAAGGAGCTCTTTATCTTCAAAAACGGGAACAAACATCTCTGCATGTCAATTGATTGTATTTAAACTTTATTTTCAAAAGCATTAAAAGTAACTCTGGCACAGAGAATAATAATTTTTTAAATGCCAGCGCTCTTGTATGAACCCATTTCTGAATGTCAGGTACCTGAACCACATGCACAAATCAGAATTAGATTTCTTTTTCAGGTGTTGTAGGCACAGATTTAAGTTTTGGGCCATTGTCTGAGATTTGTATGGCCTATGCATTGTGAAAAATCATTGGAAAATGAACAAATGAAAATCTAACTTCAGAAAAGCATTTTGCACGGGCTAACACCTGGGCTAATTCTTAGTCCAGAGAATACCAGTAAATAATACGCATAGCACGCAATGTGGGAGCATTTAGGTATTTGATCTGCATTTTGAACTTGGATGTAGATGTTCTGCTAGGTGCTGTGGATTTAATACCTTATTGGCAAAGATGCAGTATAGACATTCAAACAGCATATTAGTAACTGACTGAAGCCTATCAGCGCATGCACACACACACACATATATGAAAGCTATCCGTAGGATTCAAAGTGATGCTGATCATTCAAACAATAGGTAGGGGAAACCTAAAGAAAACACCAATGAGAAGCTGCTCCTATAAATTACATGAGCTGTTTCTTCTCATCCTTTTATTATAGTAAAGTTAAGCATTACCCAAGGGTAATGTGCTGGCTGCAAGGATGAAACTTGCCTAGGCATGTGCTGAAGCAAGAGACACAGTTGAATCTTGTTAATTAACACTAAATATCTGCATCACTGAAGACCAGCAACATACATAAATTCATAGGGTTGGATCCCAACAAAGTTTGTTGAATTTAGGTGTCACTAAAATCAATAGACCATAAAGAAGGCTGATCACCGAAGAATTGATGCTTTTGAATTATGGTGCTGGAGGAGACTCTTGAGAGCCCCATGGACTGCAAGAAGATCAAACCTATCCATTCTGAAGGAAATCAGCCCTGAGTGCTCACTGGAAGGACAGATCCTGAAGCTGAGGCTCCAAGACTTTGGCCACCTCATGAGAAGAGAAGACTCCCTGGAAAAGACCCTGATGTTGGGAAAGATGGAGGGCACAAGGAGAAGGGGACGACAAAGGACGAGATGGTTGGACAGTGTTCTCAAAGCTACCAACATGAGTCTGACCAAACTGCGGGAGGCAGTGGAAGACAGGAGTGCTTGGCATGCTATGGTCCATGGGGGTCACGAAAAGTCAGACACGACTAAACAACTAAACAACAACAACAACAAAATCAATAGTACAAGTTAGTCATCATTTACATCATATGGAATGATGTGCATTAAGTCCCATGTGTATCAGTCGGGATGAAGTGGATCCAACACACCAAAACTAGATAAACCTCTTCATGCAACTTTTGCAAGCATATTATGGGGAACAGAAGAAGCAGCCATGATTAACTCAACCATCTTTATGCCGCTGCTTCTTGACAGGTCCAGGAACTCCAGCATTATAGTCAGATATTTTGCAATACACTGGTTCTGAGGAGGGAATAAATGTTAGAAATAAGGAACATTAAAGGAAGGTGCCAGGGCTATAAATGCTGCCTTGAAAAAAACTGAATCCTTTACTCCAGCAGAGTGGTGGCATCATATGAATTAAGTTATCATTTCATCTTTAATAATCATGTGGGCTTTAAGGCAAAAACAAAAAAGAGAAGAGACAATATAACCATGAAGACATTGTCTGTTGCCTTATTTTACACTTCACCCTTAAAAGAATCTTTCTGACAGGTGACTTGATTTCAGTTGCTGGGTAAAATAAAGCATCCCATATAACTCAATTCAGATGTAATCTGTAAAATTTACTTGAGCGGATTGACATAATTTATGTCCCTGGCTTAACCCAGAGTCAAGAAACAGCAGGTATGAGTCACCCACTATTTGACTGTGTGTGGTGATTTCCGATAAGTAAGGCGTGAATCCAGTAAGTGTTAGTGCTTTTGATGTTGATTTTTGACCTTGTGTAATTTAACTAAATCTGATATAGATATATAGATATATATAGCCATGTATGTATAAAGACTTCTTAGTGCATTTTATGTGGGCCCAGTTGGTGATTGAGAGGAAGATGGTATTCCCCTCCATACTGAATAACAGTTGGAAAGCTCATAAAGGAATCTCCATCTGAGGGAAAGTTGGAAGTAGAAAGGATAGGTAAAATTGTTATAAAGCCTGCTGAAGCCACATGTGAGGGTGGTAGACCCATTTGTTGAAACCAAGGCCTCCCCTAATCACATACAAAATATATGTGTAGTGATTTTAATAACAAGAGAAGTGTGTACATGAGGGGAACTGAATCCTCTTCCCTTAGCATAGAGGCACCACCTATTAATTCAATGGAGTTTCTGCAGAAGAACTTCCCAGAAGTTCTGAATAATGTGTTCGTAAATAAAGAGGAGTCATTTTCACAAACACTTATGAAAATCAGACTACGTAGTTTTATTTTCTAAATATGAATATTGTATCTAACCTTCGGCAATGTCAGTTGTTCTATATACAGACTAACTTAAACTAGCAACAAGTAAAAAAAGTGGAAAAGAAAAAGATGGGATAGAGATTACATAGTGATTTTTGGGTTGTAAGCAAGTAGAACTGGATACTCTTTCTTCCTAAGGTTTTTCTTTTTTAATCATTTCATTTTTAAAGGCATCAAAACCTGGGCTCCATTGTCACAACTGATGAAACTTCTGTTTTCCTGTTGCTGTTGAGCAAATTCTTAATAATCAAAGGCAGTTCAGTTTCTATCAACTGAATCCTCTTGGAGTTTCCAGATTGTATGGCTAGCAAGTCATTGGCATATCCTGGTGCCTTTTGCTGCTTGTGAATTGTGCGTCCTAGTTCTTCTCCTTAAAGCACAGTGATAGATCATTATTGGGTATGCATGGAAATCGTCGTAAAACAAACTGAAAACTACCTACCACCATTCATCCAAATTGGTCAAAAAGAAATTCTGCCATGTTGAAGAGTGGCAGTCTTGAAAGTGATGTTTACTTAATCCAGGAGTAGCTACCTTGGTGCCTTCCAGATGTTGTTGAACTCCAGCTCCCATCAGCCCCAGCCAGCATTGCCAGAAAGAAGTCAGGGATGGAAATGGTAGTCCAACAACATTTGGAGGGCACAACCACTGGCGAGCCCAATTTAAATAATGTGTTACAATATATTAGCAATGGCATTGGAAGTCTAGAATTTAAGAAGTTTGCTGTTGAGGGGAAAACCCAGTCCAGTGTATTCTATCACAGATTTGCAAATACGGTGCTGTCAGATCTCAGACAGTCTAGCCTCATTATCATGTTCCAAGTTTGGTTGTTTGAGTCAGCGGTCTTGGTCCATGTGAGCAGCTGTTCAATGATGCTAAGTCTTACAGATGCTTTCTGCAGGAGAAGCTCAGCAGCAGTTGCTCTTATCACTGTTTACCCCAGCAGTAGTCACCTACAGTAGTCACTCCATTGACAAATCAAGAGGAATACAATGATAGCAGCTCTGGAATACATTTTTTGCATGTTTAAAGATGAAATTACAAACTTAACATACATATGCAGAACCCTGAGATTTTGACTAAGCAGATTAGTGTGGAGAAAGCTCCTTAGTGAAAGAACTCTTTTGGCGACATATGTTAAACTGCTGCTACAAAACCCCACAGGGGTTAAAAACTTTTAGAAATAATTAATTCATAGAAGAAACATACCCTTTGCAAATCAAATTCCTCTCCAAAAGATCCCTAGTGTAATTTATTCATTCTCTGGGCAAGAGAGAGGCTAACATTTGAACTTTTATCAGACAAAACTCTGGATTATTTGTATACTACCTGCCTTTCAGCAACCTTACAGTAGTATTGAATGCCTAGTAGCAGTGCTTTTTTTATTTAAAAATGTTTAGGGGTACAGTGGTACCCCAGTTTAAGAACAGTCCTGTTTACGATTCGGTTCACAAACTCAGCAAAACTGGAAGTAGTGTTCCAGTTTGTGAACTTTACCTCGGTCTACAAACGGAAGCCAACAGTGGAAGGGTATCGGCAGCGGGAGGCCTCATTAGGGAAAGCGCACCTTGGTTTAAGAACGGCTTCGGTTTAAGAACAGACTTCAGAAACGGATTAAGTTATGGTTACCCGATTTTTTTTTCAGTGAATACGGGGACACTTTTTTAAAAATTTCATGCTTTATTATCCATAATTACATCTATACATCAAAGACATATCTTCCTTATTTTACATAAATCAATTTTGTCAAAACAAAAATCCAACAAAAGAATGTAAGTCTTCCTACAATACTTTTGTACGTAAACTTGACTTCCCGTCCTTTCCCCCAAAAAATTCTACGTTAATAAACCTATTGTCTCAAGAAGAAAACTCCATGGACAAAAACAACAGCCATATAAAAGTTATGATGCTGGAAGATGAGCCCCCCAGGTCGGAAGGCATTCAACATGCCTTCAAAGAGCAACAAACAAAGAGCAAACAAAGAGCAAAGAGCAACATGCCACCAGTCCACATTGGACTGTTTTGGGCCTTGGTCACCCTTGAGGATCCCCCCCCTAAAGATTTTTGAGGAGTGCTGCAGACCTTGAGGTTACTCTAAGCTCACAGTTCCCTCTGGTGTGTGGACGGTGCTGTATGGGCTACATTGAAAGTAATTTCATACAGTCATGGGTTCCCCCAAAGATCCTGGCAAGAGTATTAGTTTGGCAAGCCTAGTTAGAGTTGCTTGGAGGCCCCCATTCCCATCACAGAGCTACAATTCCTAGAAGGATTCAACAATCACCCCCTCTTCCCAGAGAGCTCTGAAAACCATTCCTCACAAGCAGAGGCATACCTAGCCTCCCTTGCACCCTTGGCAAGGAGCTGTATCGGTGCCCACTGCTTCATGTGCCCTTGCCAGAGGAGCCTGCACATCTCACCTGGTCACCCAGAGCAGTGGAGGAGCAGTCCAGGGAGTGTGTGGGCTTCTAGCCACACCAAGCCAGAGTAGAAAGCCATGGGTGCTCTTGGCGGGACCAACCTGTACAACCCGCTGATTCACCTCGGCTCATAAGGCTTGGTTTCTAGACCCAATATCATATTGGCTGACCTTCTCGGCACACATTCCATCTTGTCCATATCCTTCTTAAACTGTGGTGCCCGGAGCTGGACACAGTACTCGAGGTGTGGCCTGACCAAGGGAGAATAGGGTACTATTACTTCCCTTGATCTGGACACTGTATTTCTGTTAACGCAGCCTAGAATTGCATTATCATTTTTTGCTGCTGCATCAACCTGTTGAAGCATATTAAGCTTCTGGTCTACTAATAAGCTATATATCCTTTTCACATGCACTGTTGTCAAGCCAATACTTCCTGGGCTCACCACCCTTGGCGACATCTGGCTCCATCTCTCCTGCTTCCTCCCCCTCTGCTTCCTCAGAAGGCAAAGCAACCCAAGCTTGCGTCCCTGAAGCATCTGGTTTCCACCACCCCAATCTCTCTCTTCTCCCCTCCTCGCCTAGCCAGGCGCCACCATTGCATGTCTTCCCTCCTCCTGCTGGTCACACCACTGGCCCTGCTGGCTTGCTCCTGCCACAGGAGGCACGGTTCGCCTCCGCATCCCCCCTCTCTCTTTTCTCTCTCTCTCCCCACATGCCACACAGCTGGAGAGGTTGGGCGCTGCACAGGGGAGCAGAGAGGCCAGCCAATGGTGCTGTGGGGTGACGGCTTCTGTGGCCGTCATCACTGTCACCAAGCATGCTGTCCCTCTGGCTGCTGCTGGGGCTGCTGCTGGCGGCTCTCGGGCATGCCTGAGGAGAGTGACAGGTGGGTGAGGCAGCTGCTTGGAGGGTGAGGGCGGCAGCGGCGGTATGGTGTGTGAGGCCTGTGCCTCCTCAGCTTCGCTTTCCCACGCCCCAGCTTCGGCTCCATAAATCAGGGGACATTAATTTAAATCCGGGGACATTCCGGGGATGGATTTTGTCCGGGGACAGGTTGGTGAATCCGGGGACTGTCCCCGGGAACTGGGGACATCTGGTAAGCCTCAGTTAAGTTCATAAACCAAGGTACTACTGTACTCTCATTTTGACTCAAGAAAATCACCGGGAAAGGAAATAAAGCTGCCATCGGAGGTGGTAACAACAAAACTGACCAATCACCATGCTAGATTGCAACTCCTACTTCACACATTAATCGCTTGCTTCCATCTGAGACTCAGGAAACCCTGTGACAGGAAACGAGGCCGCCATCGGGGGTAGCAACAGAACTGATTATTCATCATGCTAGAGAAGAAACAACAACAAAAATATTAGTTTCTTCTCCCGTTAGAATCACAAAATGCTTTGAGGTATGCGTACCCCTGCGTCCCCCCAGAAAAAAATCACTGCCTAGTAGTATTGAGTGCCTAATGAACTTGAGGATGGAGCCAGGAGGCATTTTTGGTTTGTTTCATTGGGGAGATGAAAAGTTGCACTATTCTCAATAAAGTATTCTTAAGACTTCATATCATTCTGATTCAGGATCAGAAAGGAATGTGAGAAATCAACATTGTATTCAAACATAAAGTTCAAAATTTGCCACACTTACTAACTTTGCTTCTATCCAGTCTTTCTACTCTGTGTGTTGACAAAAGTGTAGCACAAATGTTGCCAATGATACTTGGGAATGAAATGGGATTCAGTTAGATAGCTTATTGCTACACCGTACTGTACAACAGACTCCTGGATTTTGATGAGCTGTTCTCCAGTATCATGCTGATGCAACTGGACCCATTGTTCAGGAAGACTTCCACAATATATGAATATGAAATATAATATATGAATATAATATGAAAATCAGTAATTTAATTCCTTTTCTTTTTGGTTGTCCTCAATGCATTCTATAAAATAGCTGTGCCCATCATAAATTTGAGAGCTTTGCCGTTTCCTGGAAGAAATGATATTCAAAATTAGCACAGAGCATCAATATAAATGCAGCCTTTATTTGGTCAAACAGAGGAGTGGACTGGTAATCAAGGTGCAGACCCCAAACTCTTGTGGATTGTTCATCTTCTAGAGTATAGCCACTTGACAGTTGATCTGTCAACAGCATTGCTGAAACATGGAACAGCAAACTGACCTTACTCCCCTTAAAGCAAGATTTCTCTTCCTCTGATTCACAGGCACAGCTCTGCCTGGTTTCCAAAGGAGCAAAATAGGAAGCAGACAAGTAGGCCTTCTTCTAACACCAAGGACAGACCCTACTTTTGCTGTTGTGAATTAGCTTTGCACCTACACAGTCCTTCCTATCAGCATATACTGTTCTTTGTTATTACAGCCAAACCATAGTTAGCCATCAAAGCAAAATCAACTGTTTTAACAAACACGAAGGCTTTTGGGGAAAAACTCTACTTGTCTCCCTGATCAGCTAATATCCTTTTTTCTTTCCGGAAAAGTTTGTGGAATGGCTGGTCATTCTGTGTCATTTGGCATCTAGATCCTACTATTTTCACATTGAACATATGCTATCCTGACTTTCAAGTTAGATTTGTCACTCAGGCTGTACATACAGTATTACAGTAAAAATCTTCACTTAGATAGTAATTGCATCATGCTGATAATGTTAGATCTTCCTGGTGATTTTGATACTTCTAATCACAGAGTACTGGTATTGAGTCTATGCAGTATATGAGGATGGTGTTTGTTTAAGAAGCACGCAAGTTGGCTTCACCCACCCTACTGCATTTTGTGACTGCTGCATTGTATTGGAACGATTGCTTTGCACATGGAAGGTCACAGATTCAGTCCCTTAAAACTCCATGATGAGCCAATCAGCACAGACAATACTAAGCGAGATAGACCAATTGCCTGATGGGTTATATGGCAGCTCCCTAGGTTTGCATATGCAGGCCGTGTAACTGATGGGCCCCAAATGAGGCAGATTTGGCAGAGTTATAAGGGGAAACCTTGTAATTATAGTCTCTGGTACCTGAAATTCCTATTCTGTGCCAAATATATATATATCTGTTCAGGTTCACCTGAATAGAGCTGTGAGGCATATTAATAAAAGTATCTGCCTGTCTCGTCAAGACACTGTACCATTATCTGACTGTATTTTTAATATAGCCCCCATAGAGAAAAGAATTAGAATTTGCTTTAAGCAGCAGCAAAATCTGGTATTGTGGGTGAGGATGGGGGTGTTACAGATAGTATATTTTCTATTTTCTCTTTGAGAAATTGTGTTTTTTAAAATACCGATATATTCCGTTTATATTCAGCCCCCCAACCTCTGCAGATTATGTTAGCCTGAAGCTCATTGAAATTCTAAAAGAAATTGCCTTTCTGGGTATTTCCTGTTAAAATGCTGTAAGATTGCTCATTCTCTTGATATTTTAGTGAACAACGAAATGATGGCAACATGAAGATTCTGCTTCTGGAAAGGCAAAGGATTCTATTTAACTTCTGTCAGGTTGTCCTAAAGGAATTCTGCATGATAATATTTATTTCTTCTGGGAGACATTCTAGATGTGAATAGAAGGGGATTGGGCACCGGGCAATGATGCAGAGGCAGCTGTGAGCACAAGTACCATATTTTATTGCAGTTGCTAAAGTAACAGCATCCCTCCCCTCCAGTATAGCCAAGAAGAGGCATATAAAGCGAGTTCAACTTACACATCCTCCACCCTTCCCTTTCAGCATCTTTCAAATTGTTTTAATGAAATCCCTGTTTTGTGAAATCGAATACATTTCTCTGCCATATATCACGAGCAATGGTGCCTCTGTGAAAAGGTGAGAAATCAGGCCAAACAGAATAAAGCCCTAACGTATATTTATCTGCTGATTCTGAACAGCAGGAATACTGCCAATATTCTTTCAGCCTCCTTTATTATCCTTCGTTCCACTTTGTAGAAGTGTCAAACACCAGAGGAGTAGCTAGCATGTAGAAGGCAGAAAACCCAGATAAAGGCTGAATGTGTGAATGGACTTCATTGAAAAGCACTGTGACAGAGATGCAAAAGTTCTATCTGTGCTTTTAAATATGTGCTTGCCCATTTATTTATTTATTTATTTATTTATTTATTTGAATGATTTTCATCATGGCTCCCAGAGCAACTTATACATCACTATTTAAAGACAAAAAAACCAGTCCTTTTCTAACAGACACAAGGTAAAGGTAAAGGGGCCCCTGACCATTAGGTCCAGTCACGGATGACTCGGGGGTTGTGGCGCTTGTCTCGCTTTACTGGCCAAGGGAGCCGGCATACAGCTTCCGGGTCATGTGGCCAGCATGACTAAGCCGCTTCTGACAAAACCAGAGCAATGCAATTGAGTGAGCATAAACAGTGTAACATAAAACAAGTAGCATAAAGCATTGAAAAATGTGTTCGAACTTCTTTTTAAACAATAAAGTTTTTCAAAAAAAATGTGTGCTTTGGATTAAAGGTGCATGCAATTAAAAGACAGGGTTTGTATGTGTTATTTCCACACACACAAAAAAAAAATCCACACAAAATAGGATGGAACTATGATTGAACAGAAGTGAAACTGAAGTGAGATGGAATAAGGCTGCTCAGTCCATTCCAAACTTCCTTGGAATGTCCAAGAAATATCTCTCCTGGTCACAGAAGCTGTCAGTTAATAGCCAGAGACTGGGACTTGCAAGTGATTCCTGCCTGTCAAATATGGGGTGGAGGTGGAATTCCGATTCGCTCAAAAATTAATTTTAGCCAGGCCATTTCCCAGTTTTAGAGGAAATGGCTTTGCTTATTTCTGAGCAAACCCAATGTGAGCCACTGGTGACTTACTCATTAAAATATTACCTTCAGAATATTTTCATTCAGGCCAGACCATACATGAAGGTACCAGATGCCCACACACACCAGTATCACAGATTTGCACAGTCTTTGTCATGATGTAACTCCTTTTGGGCGCAGCAAAAGAGCCATAAATTGAAAGCTGTTAATTAAGATTTACTAAGCTAGAGTGGTCACATTGCAATACAGTGGTGCCTCGACTTACGAATTTAATCCGTTCCGAAGGTACCTTCGTAGGTCGAAAAATTTGTACGTCAAAAAGCACCATTGGAAATGCGATTTCCCATAGGAATGCATTGGTAACAGAAAAATTCGTAAGTCAAAGCAACCCCATCTAAAAATTCGTAAGTCGACAAAACCCTATCTAAAACCTCCGTGGTTTCCGTTCGGATGTCGAGAAATTCATAAGCGTGCGGCCATTTGCCCCATTCGTAAGTCAAAAAATTCGGTTGTTGAGTCGTTCGTAAGTCGAGGTACCACTGTAGTAAAATTGGCACATTTGATACCAGCAATGAATACCTGGTAAATATAACACACATATTTAGGACATAGTCTCTCTTCACAAACACACAAGGAGGAAGCAGATACAGTGGTACCTCGGCTTACAAATGCTTCAGGTTACAAATGCTTCAGGTTACAAACTCTGCTAACCCAGAAATAGTACCTCAGGTAACCTGAAGCATTTGTAAGCCGAGGTTCTTCAGGTTAAGTTAAGAACAGTTTCAGGTTAAGAACGGACCTCCGGAACAAATTAAATTCTTATCCAGGGGTACCACTGTACTTCGTGTTTCCAGGTGGAGGGTATTTTATTATTTATTTATTTATTTATTTATTTCATAAAATTTATACGCCACTTGATTGTAAAACAAACAAACAAACCCTCAAAGTGGATCTGAAATACATGTTGATCAAGCTATAAAAGACTGAAGGGGAACAAAACCTGGGAGCTATCTCGAGTCTAGTAGATATAATCGACCTCCTTCTTCCTCACAACCTTAGCCAGTTTTGAGTGATACTTCTGTTATTCTAAGATGCTCAATTTCCTGCATCAAGATCAAACTTTGATAAGACAAACTCTCTGTGGAGCACATTTAGTAGCAACACGAGCAGCAGTAGTCCTGTTGCTGCTAGTATAGCTGTTGTTGTTAAGCTTTTAAATGCACTACATGTTCTGTGCCCTGTGCTGGAGTAAAATATCTACTTAGGGCATGGTTAACATGCTGTTTCCTTAAATTTAACAAATCAAGACTGATTTGCTCACTGCAAAAATGTGTGGAGGATTTTCTTTTCTTTTCCTTTTCCTGTTCACTGTCATTAATAATATGCTGAGTCATGTACTTATGGGTTTTTCATCTGTTCTGTAGGCCTTGTAGTTTTTCCTTGCATGTCTGCTAGCTTTTTCCTTTAATTATCCGTACATTGTTGTTTTTGGCAAGGCTGCACTTTCCATCTTGAAATGTTTACCTTCCAAAAAGGCCTCCCTCCTTCTTATCTTCATTGGCTTGTTGATATTTCCTGTTCCAACAACTCTCTTCCTCCCCAAATGCTGCGTAGGAATATTAGCCTCTCGTCAGCCATATCCTCACCTTCACAGCTCACTTCTCTCTCCCTCTCTCTCTCTCCCTCTCTCTCTCACCACATTTATACCACATATTTAAAGCAGTATACTACCACTATAAAGAACCATGGCTTCTTCAAGGAGTTGGAGTTGTCTAAGGGTGCTTAGAGTTGTTTGGAGACACACACACACCAAATTCCTCTCACAGAGCAACAATTCCCACAGTACCCTGTGAAGAGGGATTCATTTTTAAACCACTGTGTAGCATTGTGAGAGGAATAGGAGTCTCCTAACTCTCAGCACCCTACAACTCCCAGAATTACAGTATTTGGGGGGAGGCAAGACTGTTTAAAGTGGTTTCACAGTGCCTAAAATCTACGGTGTGAACGTGGCCTCTCTCTGCTCTCCTTTTTGAGTAACAAGCTATTTCCTCTCTCAGAAGATGTTTTTGGACTTGTTCCCAAATACCTCTGACATAAATTATGCCTGTTCTACCCTTGTGTTTCCAGTGGACAACCTTCCAGATGGGTTTCATCAACCTAGGCATTTTAGTCGGAGATCCTGGGTAGTTCTGAGTATGTAAATCATGTGCATTGCCATGGACAATGGTGATAGGATTGGTGAGCTTATCCCCACTGGTGATATGCTCCATGAAGCTTAGTTTTGATCCACAAGAAGCCTATTGCACTGGGTTGCCCCAGCTGAATCAGTTATATTTATTCGCCCTCAATGAATTTTCAGTTGACTATATGTTGTTACATTGTTTAACGAAGCTAAGCTTTTTCTGGAAATCAGTTTAACTGATTGAGTCAAAACAAGTCCTGTTGACTTATTAACTCTTGAAAGTGAACAAGTGAACACGTCAGTAAAGCAATCCTATGCATGTTTAATCAGATTTTCAAGGTCCCATTGAGTGCAAAAGGCTTACTCCCAGGTAAGTGCACACAGAATTCAGGCAGTCCTGGGGAAGTCTATAAAGTATTTTAAGCAGTTTGATGTTGATTTCTTGTTTTTTAATTATTTATTTATACCCCACCCATCTGGCTGGGTTTCCCCAGCCGCTCTGGGTGGCTCCCAACAGAATACTCAAAACACAATGAAAGATCAAACATTAAAAACTTCCCTAAACAGGGCTGCTTTCAGGTGTCTTCTAAAAGTTAGGCAGTTGTTTATTTCCTTAACATCTGATGGGAGGGTGTTCCACAGGGCAGAGGCCACTACCGAGAAGGCCCTCGGAGCTGGACCTCAGTGTCCAGCCTGAACGATTCTTAATAAGTAAAAAAGTTAAGTAGCTCATTAAACAAAGCAGCAACATATCAGACCAAGCATATGAATTGCTGCACTGGCTCTTGGGACAGATGCTAACCCTAGCATTGAAAGAGCTTTACTTCCACCAAGTTCTCTATAATAAGGGTTTTGTGGCAAATTGTTTAACGCAGTGGTAGTCAATATGGAGTCCTCCATACATTGTTGAACTAAAAAACCCATCAGTCCCAGCCAGTACAATCAATGATATGAGATTATGGAAGCTGGTGTCCAATATCATTTGGAGACCTATACAATTGCCATTCCTGCTGTAAGTTTTCTTAAATTGGGTGATAAGCCTACTCTCAAATGAAATTGCCTATAATGGGTGACAACTTCAAAAGAAGGGAATTTTAGAATAGCATGCCTAAACATTTTACTATTATTATTACTCTGTTAGGAACATGGCCTTACAGGATATGGGATGGTAGCATCTGTATCATCAAACATATTCAGGAAAACAGATGTATCCTCTCAAATATTAATTTATTGTTCTATCACTCCAAGTTTTTAGTGCCTCAAGACAGCTAATATTGCATTTCCAAAAATGTCTATAAATAAAAGTTTGTTCAGGTGTGAGTTCTTTGGATAACACATCACATTTTAAAAAAAAGATTGAAATAATAAAGAAAAAGAAGTAGGTTTCAAACTTCCCTCTGTAGGCAAACTCTTGTGTGGGAAGAGATCTTAAAGTGCACAAGGAAATGTAATTATAACATTTAACTCCCATTTAACTTAAGAAAAGTGTTTAAAAATATGAGCCATGGGGAGAAAAGAAAACATGTTTCAAGCGTGAAGTGTTCTACAATCTTTGTCCTTCAGTTTTCCCATTTTACAGATAAGGAACTGAGATTAATTGGGTATGATTTGCCTGAGACTCCCAGTGAGATACAGACAATTCACATTTAACATGGGGGTTACGTTCCAGACCTCCATGCATCAGTGGGACCCATATAGTTCCACCCTGCCCCCATTCCACTCTTTTACTGACATTTTTGTGACATTTTTGGGTCAACTCTGGGTTCAGTGCCATGCACAATCGCATGTCAGTTGGACACACGTAAATCGGTCCTTGCCTGTAATTGATGTGAATACAGTTCTAGGTCCACATATTTGCCCCTAGCCAGCAAGGCAAATCTGAAAGCAAAATATTACATGCACTTGCATAACTGATGTGGAAGGGCATGGGCATCCTTATCTGTGTAAGCCCCATGCAGCTGTCCAGATGTGGATTTTGATAAAGAAGTTGTGCAATCTCATAGGGACCATGACTGTTGCACACAAGTAGTTGCATCCAGCTAGAAATTGGATCTGAGCCACTATCTGCTCATCTGCTACTCTTCGTATTTTCATAATTTGAACATTTAAGGAAAAACAGGCTGATAGTTCCAGAATCATTATTACCACTGAATATTCCATTAAAAAAACCAGAGATTGACTATGTCAAGAAGAGGTATGAGAGGTTGAGAATAAATGAAGCATCTAGCCCCTTGGGCCTCAAAAGCAGAAGGCAAAAGCCCTCAGCCAATATATCACCCATGTCAACATACACCCATGTGTTGGGAATTCATTTATGGATAAATATAGGTCTAGTTGTCTCTTGCCAGTTTAGAATGTGGGCAGCTCTATAGCCCAGACCTGTTCACTACTTGATTGAAATAACCTGAAAGCAAGCCGCGTTTTGAGGACTTTGGTCTGTTTGGCGAGAGTACATCTGTTTTATATGAGACACGCAATCTGTCTTATTCCAACCTGCATTTCTGGGTCACTTGAGACATTTAAACTGCACTTATAATTAACAGCTATTTTTAAACAGTGAAAAAATAGAGCACTGGTAAGGTACAAAAGCATTAAAATTGCCCCAGTTTTGCTTTTCAATAGGACACACTACTGCAATATGCTTCAAGATCAAAGAGAGCTCAGCAGAAAGAGACAGGCCGATCAGTAGGGATAAATAGTTCCCATTATGACGGTGTAAGAATAGGGTTCTTTCAATTGAAACAATTTAATAACCACATTCATTACATTGGTGTCCACTTGGTTTTTTATCTGAGCAATTTTTGCATAACTGGGGAGCAAGTTCAATTGAGCTTATTCTCTAGAAATTAAGATGTGCAGGGTTTGACGTTCAGAAATTGAGCACTAATAACCTGCAAAGCAGTTGTCTTGAGATTTTTCCCCTGGATAGACTTAGATTTTGCAGACCACTAATTATGTCAAATACAAATGTGTTCTCCAGAATATACACCCCCCAAAAAAACAAACAAAAAAAGTTGTGACTGGGTTTCAAAGCAGCTACATTTACACTAGAAGGGCTTTTGGTTGTTTGAGCAACTTTATAAAATTGTCTTACAAAAGCAGGAGTTATGAAACAAGAAGGCCGCTCACAAACATCCCCACCAGCAGCCTCGGGAGGAGAAGAGCAAGAACTGATTCCTAACAACCCTGCTAAGCCAAACAACCAAGCAGTGTCACCAGGGTGACACTTCCAGCAACTCTTTAAAAAAAAAAGAAGGAACAAGAGGGTCATTGATAGATTCCTTTCTTCTTGCAATGCTGACTTCAGCTACAAACACCTATGTATTAGAAAAGGGTTGGATTCTCTGCCAAACGGCTTGGCTCAGGGTGATTAAGTTTGTAAGTTCTCAAACGCACAGCGAGGCAGTGTACAAAGTGAGCTGCAGTGTTTTGTGGAAAGCTAGCAAGGCATGCTTGTGCACAAACGTTTTTTTAAAGGAAGATCTGACTCAGAGTTTTGTCCGGCCCGTCCAAGCTTCCCTACCCATTCCTTCCTGCTATCCTCCTAGCAGCGGGGGGGGGGGGGGAGGGAGTCATCCACCAAAACCTTTAGGAAGAACAAAACATTTCCCAGTGAATGCTCAATCCTATCTTGTTGGGGGGGGGGTGTTTGTCACTATCGCCAAACCAGCCAAGAGGAAAGAACTGCGAGAGCATGCACCGGGTGGCAACTTCATGCTAGCACCACTTTTCCTCTCCTCCTGCCCCCACGTCTTTTTTTACAAGAAGACAAAGTGTAAAAACTGTGAAGTCACTCTTGCCTCAGTTAAAAGCTTTTAAATGGATGCTTTTTTTTCCAGAAGCACTTCTCTGTTCACCCTTTTCCCTAGATAGGATTTGCAATATAAAGCCGTACATGGATTTGACACACAAAAGTGGGGGGATTTGAACAGATCATGGTTCAGATAAAGCCATGGAGATAAATGTACTTTTCTTAAAAGTAAAAAAATGAACAATTCAAGTCAATTAACATGTTACAAATTGTCCATATGATTGCCAGTTTCTATAGAGATGAATTGAAAGCGATACAACAGATTTATAAATAGAAAATTATATCATTGCTACCAATCAAAAACAATTATTTTGTGCTCTATATGATAGATATACTCAATATTATTAATTTTTGTTTAGATACAACCCTAGGCTAATTAAAATAAAGTAGGTTAGCTTTTTTTTTTCCTCAATGTTGTTTCCAGCCCTGGAGCTCAAATAACAGTGCAACAGCAGCATGAAATGTGGTTATAATAGCCCGAGACCACATTTCCTGGAACTAAAACATAGGAGATAATAGTGTGAAGGTACAAATTAAATGCAAATAAAACAGATTCTCCATTGTTGCTAATCCCTGGATTGGATTTCAGTGAGGAAATTAGCTGTAATGTTTAACCTTTTGTGTAGTAACCATTGACATATTATTATTATTATTATTATTATTATTATTATTATTATTATTCAGAGTTTATGAAGAAATTATTTGACAATTTGGGAAAGCTACTTTCCAACTTTTAAGTGATAAGAGTAAATGGTTTAGAGGCCATGAGTTTAAATTCTTGAGGTAGATTTTTAAGACAGCCATCAATAAGAAGAGAAATGGCCTCCTCTATTGCTATCTACCTTTATTTATTTATTTATTTATTTATTTATACATACTTATACCTTGATAACTTCTTAAAATCTAGAAGACAGCAAGCCCAAGACATATATATAGCAAAAATAAATAAATCCAAATGGTGCTTCCTATCTAGGGCTGGCCCAAGATATTTTGGCACCTGAAGTGGACCCCTTGAAACTTTTTCTTGTAAGACCAATTGCAGTCGTCGTCAACAGGTTTACCACACCTATCAGCCAATCACCCATTCCCACCACCATTCTGAGTAATACCCCGCCCCACTCTCCCACTATATATAAGGGTCTGGTGACTTGTGTTTCAGTGTATCTGAAGAAGTGTGCATGGACACAAAAGCTCATACCAATGACAAACTTAGTTGGTCTCTAAGGTGCTACTGGAAGGAATTTTTCTATTTTACAGTGGTACCTCTGGTTAAGAACTTAATTCGTTCTGGAGGTCCATTCTTAACCTGAAACTGTTCTTAACTTGAAGCACCACTTTAGCTAATGGGGCCTCGATTTCTGTTCTCATCCTGAAGCAAAGTTCTTAACCTGAGGTACTATTTCTGGGTTAGCAGAGTTTGTAACCTGAAGCATTTGTAACCTGAAGCATTTGTAACCCAAGGTACCACTGTATTTTATTTTATTTTACCATCACTTTAAAGCATCCTTTAATGGTGTCCAAAGTAGCTTCAGTTTACGTCATCATAGAGCTCACCCTGCTATGGAAAATCTTCAATAATGTCCATACTATAAGCATCATTCGTAGCCATCACTTGGGGGGGAGTCAACTGAAATACCGTCTTTGGAGAACATGTAACCAACAAAATCCAAAATGTGTTTTTTGAACTCACATTTGCTTTGGTTTAGTGTTAAGTTCTCCTCATCCAACCATTTTAAGACTGCTTCAAGTCAATTATCATGGTCCTCTGATGTGATTCCAAATACCAAAATGTCATCACTTAGATTAAGAATTCCTGGGAATTCTCAGCTAGAAATTCATGTATGACATTCTGAAATGTTTCTGCAGCAGAAGCAATTCCAAAATGGAAGTGCTTATAATGATGGAGACTGAGTTGAAAAGTTTGTTACGTGCCTAGATTCTGGATGGAGCTCCAGCTGATGATAGTCAGCTGTGCAGTCAAGTTAGGAATATACCTGAATGAGCCTCTCCACCCCCATTGTTCAGCCCAGACTCTGAGGCCCAGCTCCGAGGGCCTTCTGGCGGTTCCCTCACTGCGAGAAGTGAGGTTACAGGGAACCAGGCAGAGGGCCTTCTCGGTAGTGCCACCCAGCCTGTGGAACGCCCTCCCATCAGATGTCAAGGAAATAAACAACTACTTGACTTTTAGAAAACATCTAAACATCTGCTTAGGGAAGTTTTTAATGTTTGATGTTTTGTCATGTTTTCGATATTCTATTGGGAGCCACCCAGAGTGACTGGGGAAACCCAGCCAAATGGGCAGAGTATAAATAATAAGTTGTTGTTGTTGTTGTTGTTGTTGTTGTTGTTCATTCAAGTCTGCAACAATTTAATCTACAGTAGGAATAATGTGTCTCTCTCGGTGACTAGACAAATCAGGATTTTACCTGGTTGCTTTGGTTTTTGGACCACTACTATTGAAGAGACGCTGAGGTAAGACCTTGTACTCAGTATTGTCAAACTCTTCTGGAAGTTTTTATTTTCCTTCTGCTAGTTCTCCAATGCAGAAGGGCAGTGGCAGACTTTGGGCTCTCAGATTTTAGTAGCACCCTGGGTGGCACTAACATTCAGCACACACACACCCCGCCTCTCACCACTGCAGTGTGGCGCCCAGTGCAGCCACACCAGTCATGCTACCTTAAAACTGTATCTGAGAAGGGTATATGTCTTTGTGACAGCCTCAGTGTCTAATCAGTGTCATGAATGCGAGGTTTTGCTTGCTTGCTTTGCTTGCTTTTTAGCTTTTTAGTTCCTTTAAACCAGGGTCCCCAAACTAAGGCCCGGGGGCCGGATGCGGCCCAATCGCCTTCTAAATCCGGCCCGCGGACAGTCCGGGAATCAGCATGTTTTTACATGAGTAGAATGTGTCCTTTCATTTAAAATGCATCTCTGGGTTATTTGTGGGGTCTGCCTGGTGTTTTTATATGAGTAGAATGTGTCCTTTTATTTAAAATGCACCTCTGGCTTATTTGTGGGGCATAGGAATTCGTTCATATTATTTTTCAAAATATAGTCCGGCCCCCCACAAGGTCTGAGGGACAGTGGACCGGCCCCCTGTTGAAAAAGTTTGCTGACCCCTGAACACTTCTTGATGAGTTTGGAGAGTTTGAGTCAGTTTGTCAACATATATTTCTTGGGCCATCTTAACCAGTCCTAGCACACTGGCTGTTGTAACTAAGCAATGCATCAGTGCCATCAGCTGCCACATACACTGAATTTGTCTCTGAAGGTGGGCTCAGAACATGCCACATGCTGATAATGGCTCTGGACTAGTGGTAGCTTCTGAGGGGATGCATCATAAGCACACTGAGCCCTCATGTTTACAGTTGAGGCCAGTGTCAGTGAAAACTTCAGTCTTATGCCCCTGTATGAAAATATGGCAATGTGTCAGGAAGTTCTGTTTGGAAGCACTTGTTTGCGTGGAGCACACAATGTAAACATATTTGCCCTCTTCTTGTGGAGGTTCAGCCTGAAAATCATTTGCTTGCTTTTTGGTTGTGTGGTGCAAACTGTGATGAAATGCAGAAACTTAGAGAAGATTGGGAAAGGTTGTGGAAGAAGAATATGAAGTTTATTGCTTGTAATGTGTTAAAAGAGAATATGATGAAGATGATGTATAGATGGTATCTTACACCAGTAAAACTGGCTAAGATCTACCATAAACAAGATAACAAATGTTGGAAATGTAAGAAAGTGGAAGGAACCTTTTACCATATGTGGTGGACATGCCCCCAAGTAAAGAGCTTCTGGGATAAGATTTAGAATGAGTTGAAGAAAGTCTTTAAAAACACGTTTATTAAGAAAGCAGAAGCTTCTTTACTTGGAATAATAAGAGAGGAATTACCTAAGAAAGACATTACTTTTTTTCTGTATGCCAGAACAGCAGCTAGAATGGTATTAGCAAGGAACTGGAAAACTGAAGACATACCGATGGTGGACATAGCTGCCAAGTTTTCCCTTTTCTCACGAGGAAGCCTATTCAGCATAAGGGAATTTCCCTTTAAAAAAGGGATAACTTGGCAGCTATGATGGTGGATGATTGGCAGATGAAGCTGATAGAATATATGGAACTGTCTGAATTGACGAGGAGACTCCGGGACCAGGGGGAAGAATCAGTGGAAGAAGATTGGAAGAAATTTAAAGTTTATTTAGAGAAGAATTATAAGATTAGTAATACCTAATAAAGAATTTGGAAGTAAAAGGAGGTTGCAGAAGTAAGATAGATATATGTATTATGTGTTAAGATTTAGTCATACGATATGATGTTACTATGCTCTTAAGATTAAAATTATATTAAGAGATTTTGGAAATTATGGATCGAGAAGGGATTAAGAGTATTATTTAGATTAGATAATTATGAAAAAGACTGGTATTAAGAGAAAGTGCTAAGTAAGTGATATATAGAAATGTAGATGGGAGGGAAAGGAGGAAGTCGATAAAGATACGGAATAATAAGATTGAGTAAAAGTGTAGCTGTTTTTGTAGTTGTGTATTGTCATTTATTATGTTTTTTGTATATTGTATGCTATGTGTTTTTTTATGTTTTGCTATTATAAAAAAATTATAAAAAAGAAAGAAAGAAATGCAGAAACTTGAGTAGTTATTTCTTTTCCCCAAATTTGTGGGTGGGCAATTATCTCTGTGGGCATAGGATGCTCCAGAGTTGTAGCAGGTTACCTGAGCTGTCTTCAAAGAGTTTCACTGTGCTTTGGAAGATTGATTGTCACCTTGCAGATATGTCAGCTGCTTCTTGTTGGAATGGACCTAGAGTGCATGAGCTCCATTTCTCACTTTCTATGGTATGTCCTTTGGATAATGACAAATTATGTTGATTTTGGGGATAAGAAGAACATCATGAAACTGGAAGCCAAAGTAGATCTCTCAGCACAGGTGTAATATGCCCAAGTTATAGCATTCTGTACCACCATCAGCTTCCAATCAGTCCCAAGGGAAGCACCACATAGAATGCATTACAGTAGTCCAGTCATGAAGGTAAAGGTAAAGGTAAAGGGACCCCTGATCAGTAGGTATAGTCGTGACCGACTCTGGGGTTGCGGCACTCATCTCGCGTTATTGGCCGAGGGAGCCGGCGTACAGCTTCCAGGTCATGTGGCCAGCATGACAAAGCCGTTTCTGGCGAACCAGAGCAGCACATGGAAATGCTTTTGAACTGCTAGATTGGCAGGAGCTGGGACCGAGCAATGGGAGCTCACCCCGTCACAGTAATTCGAACCACCGACCTTCTGATCGGCAAACCCTAGGCTCTGTGGTTTAACCCACAGCGCCACCCACGTCCCATAGTGAAGTTACCAATGCATGAATCACAGTGGCTAAATGCTCTCTGCTTTTTCCATGATACAGGACATCAGAGCATGTCTATAGGTAATTTCTACCTTTTTTACTTGTATACTATTTGATATGTTTTCTTTATTGTTTATGACTACTTTTGTTAGATTTGTAATTATGTAATTTTCACATTACATAATTTTTCACATTGTAAGCTGCCTTTGAGGAAAGGCAGCATACAAAAAAAAAAGGTGAATGGATGGATGTTATTTGGGAGAACCATACCATGAAAGGGGAAATAATAGAGGGATAAGGACTGGAAAGATATAAAGACTGACGTGAAGCAGAGTTTGGGGGAGTGGAGTTGTTGCCATGGATTGCTGGAGTAGGAACAGGATTAGAGGCAGCTGGAGAAGGTAGCCAGACAAAGCAGAAAAGGGACAGTGCAGAGGAAGCAAACAAGAGATGGAACAGGATGGAGTGGAGCAGATGTTTGAGAGTACAGTATGATGGTGCCATAAACTCTCTCAGTAAAGATGAGAGTGCAGTAATGTGACCAGGTTTGGGGTGTTTTAAAACTGAGGCACTCACTGTCAGTAACACTTAACAGTGTTTATTAATATCCAGCAGCAAGGACTTTTAATAATGTAGAAGGAAAACCTGTGACCATGTATCACTCAACCAGAGGATCAAAGGCATGTTTGAAACAAAATTCAATTTTATTTGAACACACTTGATGGGGGTTAAAGCTTAATGGTTACTTTCATAAGGCACATCACTTTGTTTCAGTCAGATCACTTTACCAAAGAAATTAAGAATTTTGCATAAAACTTCAATTTAAACCTGTTCTGTTTAAGCTAAGTCTTCCTAGAATGGCTATTTGTACTACTAAACCAGGCATGTCCAACAGATAGATCGTGATCTACCGGTAGATCACTGGACGTCTGTGGTAGATCACTGGTAGATCACTGGCTCCCCCCAAAGAAGCTCAACAACTTTGGATTCCCCTAAAAAAATGCTCAACATTTTAGCCCTTCTCACACACACACACACCAAAACAGGGCTTTCCTCCCACCTCAGAAAAGCTCAACAACTCTGACCTGAACCCCTAAAAAATGGGCCTTCCTCCTTCCTAAGAAATCTCAACAACTTTGACCTGAACCCCCCAAAAGGGGGTAGATCACTGACAGTTTTTAACTCTGTGAGTAGATTGCAGTCTCTTTGGAGTTGGCCACCCCTGTACTAAGCTATTAAACACTTTCAACCCCTTCTAGGATCTTTTCATTCCCCTCAGTGAGACGATATTGGTTTTCCTGCCTAGCAAACCACTAACCACCTAGCTAAACCCTGGCTAAACCCAGTTCAAGCCCCATCTCACAGTTTGTCAGGTTCTATCTTTTAACTCAACTCCCTCTTGATTGGATGATAATGACTCAAATAGGGGGTATCCCTGATGTAAAGGCTATCCCAATGCTACATTATTATTTTTAATGAACCCATATTTCCTCCTCCGTTGACTATTGTAACTACTGTAGTTATTTGAATAAGAGCTGAGGGAATAAGTATATATTATTATTACTTATATACCACCCTAATGCTATTAAGTACTTTCTTAAAATATACAATAAATAAGTCCCTGCCAAAACAGTTCAATATCTCCAACAAGGCATTGTAAGGGACACATTAAAGGGGAATAGGTGGCAAGAAATATTAAACTAGCGCGTGCTCAAACTTAGGATAGTAGAAGTACAAGTTTGTGTCCAAAAATATAAATATATTACCTTTGAATGTAACTCAGAACAGTTTAGCTTTTCCAACGTACGTTTTATAGATGCCTTTGAAGTCCTTTTTGCCGCAAGTGTGGTTTTTACCCCCATTAGGTAATTTAATAGGTAAGATCAACTTACTCTTTTGCCGCACCCTGCTCCCATTATACACTGCTACCATTAAAGCAGTTTGGGGTCATTGGTCATTATGGTTACAGTATTTTTGTGAAATCTATTCCTTGTTCATTTGACTATCCAGAAATATTTGCTTCTTTAATTGCTACAGTTTCGTTACATCTTGTTGTTGTTGTTGTTGTTTGTTCATTTAATTAATCCACAGAGAGAGTTCTGAACAAATTGCACAATGGATTTTCTTATTTTCTTTTCTATTTACAGGTGCAAGTGTGTAACAGAGTTGTTTAAGAGTGTGGAAAATGAAGTATAAGGGGAATGCAAATATGCATAAGCCTCATTGTCATTTAACCCATTTGGAGTGTAGGACAGCATAAAAGGCTGATCTTTTCCTTACAGTTTTACATAGGCGATGCTGCAAACTGAGCTTTTTCTTCTGCTCTAACCTTGGTAATAATGTGTTCAGTTAATCTGCAGTGTAGAGTCATCCCCCTCGAAAAGTAATTCACTTCTTTCTTTTTTTCTTTTTTAAAGGTGGAAAATAAATATGGTGCCGTAAAATTGTTGAGTAGAGGAATCTATCTGGACATTTCACAAAACATTTCATTATGCTGATAATTCCCAGAAGTGCTCTCGAGAGTGCTTTAAGCTGAGGATTACTGCACTGGATCTGATGGACTTTTTTTGTAGCCCCTTTAAAAGGCAGTGAACCGTTTTTCTATTTTATTTAAATAATGCCCCTTAAAATGGATTTTTAGAGGTATAATAACTCCTTAAGAGTCAGTTATGCTAAACAGTTTCTCTTGATAGAAATGTTGTAAAACTCGTTAACTGCACAATTTCAGATGCCGGCTTGGTGAACACTAACTGACATTTGAATGGTCGGAGTTTGTAAAATAAATTGAAATAGTTGTTGTATCACACAGCTAGCTGTGCACAAGCTGTAGGCCACGAGGGGCTTGAACCTGACAGAAAATTACTTCAAGATGAATGAAAAGTGCTTGTTTCTCTTTATTAGTTTTTGGAGAACAATGAAAATGTTGAATTGTTTACAGAAGGGCTGATTAAAAATGGTCAGTGAGGCCATGTCCCCACTGCTAACTGTTAGCCACCCCCCAGCCTCCCCCCCTTCTCCCCACCATATGCATCTTCTTATACCCATAATAGTCACACATCTGTGTGTGAAATGTGCTCATTTTGACATTCCTCTGCTGCTGCGAGCTGCTGAGGCCATTGTTAGGTAAAGGGCTGTTGTCAAGCCTAACAATCTGGTCATGCAATTTGCTGGACACCGCGGCAGAGAATAACCCACGATGAATTGCTTCAACCGCAAACAATGCTCAGTTCAATATTAGAATACAGAAGTATTCTTTGGCTTTGTGTCGTCCTGATCCTTGCAATATTTTGAAATATTCTATGCACACACACACAAATCTCTCTCTCTCTCTCTCTCTCTCTCTCTCTCTCTCTCTCTCTCTCTCTCTCTCTCTCTCTCTCTCTCTCTTCCTCTTCAGAAATGCATACCTACTGCCCAGAAAGAATATCATGGTAACCAAGCCTTACATGGTTGTTATTTCTAACATATGTTTTTGAATGGTGAAAAGAGAAATTGATACAAAGAGTTAAAGAGCGAGAGACACTTTTGTAACTCAAAATTCTTTTTTCTTTTTTCTTTTGGTATGTCTTCCACTCCAGGCACAGTGGGATGCTTCAAAGTGCTATCCAATATTCTGTCAAACTGTTTGGTCCAATTTCAGGGCAATTCAAGTCAAGACCCCTTTAGCACAGCTTTGCCTGTAATTTCTTTTACTAACACATATGGTATTGTTCAACAAATTATAAAAGTTTGGGAGTAATTAATATTCCCATGGGGTAAGAGAGCAGTGTAGTCCCTTTGAAGCTTCAAAAACATTTTTCATGATTCTGAGAGAGAGAGAGAGAGAGAGAGAGAGACGGAAATCACTTGTATTTACATGGTACTGTTTTTAAAAAGCCTCCCTCTCCTCCCCTCCCCTTCCAAATCCCTTCCCTCCCCCCCCTTCCCTTAAACACACACACCAAGAGAAATCACCCATTAACATGCAGGAGTATGAATGCTATTTGTGGCATTCTGTCACTATACATTGCGTACCGCCCCAATGTGAAAGCAGGATTTTCTTTTTTCTATCTGCAGAACATGCATTCCAGGGCCTATTATGTGTATAAACAATAGCATATGTAATTACCTTTCCAGGGTGGCAATTACTCTTCAGATTCAATGGCTAGAGTTAAAGTAAAAAAAAACAAAAATCTGTTCCCATTGCTCACAAAGCTGCCAACCTTTATGGATCAAATCTTGGTCATCGGTAGCACAGGACAAACCCTATCAATCCGGTATTTAAAACATCCATGGGGTAAGGAAGGGGTGGCACAGTCCACATTGCTTTGGGGACTTTGTTTCAAATGTGTTCATTTCAAGCCTTGCCTACCCATCAATTGCTTTATACAAGTCTCCTCATGGAAGAAGAAAAAACACACAGAGAGAGACATACACACAGCTTTTTCCTCAGCAATTCTGTAAGTATGAAAATTCCATGCCTGTCATGTCAACGTTGGTGGCTGGTGTAAAATGCTGACTTGCTTGACTTCCTTCAAGTTATGATGAGTTTTCTGGAGTAGGGGAAAGGAAATTGCATTTCTCCTCCACCTTTCCCTGCCTCCACCAGTCCCCCTCCCCCTCCAGCTGCCCAATATTATTCCATACGGCCTGCAAAGCTAAAATACTGAAGCACTTCAGGCTTTGATTTTCCTCAATTAATCATCACATAATCAACTAAACCTTTAATGACAGTTTAAAGTGTAACTAATCTGCAAATAATAATAATAATAATCCAGGATTCAGGACATTTGAAGAAAGTTGTGCAGCTGTGAAAGTTTATACATTTCTACAGAATTAAGTCCCATTGAGTTTGATGCTCCCATGAAGGTGAATATTGCAGGAATGGTGAACTTGTGGTCTTACGGATATTGTTGGGCTCAGGCTCGCATCAACCCCAGCCAGCATGGCCAATGGTCGGGCTGATGGCAATTGTAGTCCAACAAAATATGGAGGGCTGCAGGTTCCACAGCCCTGGAGTAGAGAATTGCATCCTAACACTGCAATTCTGTACACTCTTAAGAGCTTCTGAATCAGGCTAATGGCCTACCTAGTCTAGCATTGTGTTCTCACAGTGGCCAACCAGATGTCTGTGGGAAACCTGTTAGCAGGACCTGAGCACAAGACCACTCCACCTTACTGCAGTGTCCAGCAACAGGTATTCAGATGCGCTACTGCTTCCAACCATGAAGGCAGATAATGGTCATCATGTCTAGTAGCCATTGATAGCCTCATCCTCCATCAATCTATCTAATCCTCTTTTTAAATCATCCGAGTTGATGGCCATCACTATCTCTTGTGGGAGTGAGTTCCATTGTTTGCATTAAGAAGCCTTTTCCTTTATTTGCCTGAATTTTCCAACATTCAGCTTCATTACTACTTACCTGGTAGTAAACCCTGCTGCATTCAGTAGGGCGTGCGCCTTGAGTTCACATGCAATTGCTGAAATAAGCTCCCTCCCTTTGCCAAATTTGAAGGTCTTAAAGATCATTTTTGCTTCTGGTTGTCATCCAAAGCTAGCAGATCATTTGAAATTATACTTGATCTTCCTTCAGGAACCTCACAAAAGCACCTTCTCTGAGAGTTTGGAACAATCACTTAAAAGCCAGACAGTTAATTGATTAAAATAATTTATTAAGTTGACAGCCCCAACTCCCATTAATTTATGGGAAGGGGGCTTAAATCCAGTGCTGAACATTTAATAAAATCAAACATAAGAGTTTTCAACTGTACATGTAATACATATGTTTAATTTAATAGGATTACAGTTACTGTGGCTTCAGATGTGTCATTGATACAGGGGGAATGAAAAACATGCCTGGTACTTTTAATTCCTCTACATCTAACAACACTCTCTATGAGGGACTGGCATTGAAAACCACTCAGAAACTTTAAATGGTGCAGAACCCTGTCATTAATATCCTGAATGAGGCAATGTGCTGGGATCTTGTGAACCCGTTACCTGCCATTTCCACTCATGGGTTGACTGTGGGGCCAGCCTTGAACAGCATCTGGAAGCTACAACTGATACTGGATGCCATGGCCAGGTTGTTCAGATTGTTTACTGGATCTGACTACTGTGAACATATCATGACAAGGTTTTCCAAACTTTTTTACTAGCACCTAGCTTTTTTCCAAAGTGCTGGCTGAGGACCACCATCTCCAGCAGAAACCTATCCATAGATTAAGATATATTCAGATATTCTTCTCCAGATTTCTCTTCCTCAGCATGCAGCTTGCCTGGCACTTGGGCTGCTTCCAGATGACCTGTTTAGTGAGAACTCATCTTGATCAACTGTTTACTGAGCATTCATTTGTATTTGACCTGGGGGGGGGGCGCATGTTATATGGCTTCACATCAAGCAATTTCTATTGTATGCTTTCCAATGCATTTCCCATCACTTTCCTTACCACAAAAAGTCTCTCCAAAATTGGAAGCCGATTATGGAAGTTCAAGAGTGCCAAATCCACTTTAACTGCTCAACCTGGTCTGCATCTGAATCTCACCTGCAAAACAGCAACAACAGTTTATTATGGAAAAGGTTGTTGTATCAATAAAGAGCTCACCTTGAGCTTTTTGGAGGAACAGTGAGATTAAAATGTAATATATAACCATAATAATTTGGCAGCCTGTCCAAAGTACCTTTCACTCTGCCGTTTGGACAGCACAGCAGCATACAACTGAGATGATGGAAGACATCCCAGGGAAAGGAAGATACCTCTTTCCTTGAAACTGTCATGCAGATTATGTGGGAAACCAGCCACATGGACTACATAGTCCACACTCATCAGCTATGTGGATCAGTAAAGGCCAGTATCAGACCCTGTGCTTCGAAACAACAACAGGAAACAGCTGGTGAGGAGTTCTTTCAAGTCTACTGCCAGGATGAATCCAAAAACCTTGTCCCAAATACTTTTTGGCTCTTAAAAAAACATTTCCTAGTTATTATGGAACTTTGATGCCTTTAGCATAGAAGGAGGTGTGATCTGACCGCTGCAAATATTTCTGTTTTTCACTTGAGGGTGTTCTTCCTGCCTCCAGAGAAACAGCCTCTGTGAAAGTTTCCACAAGGCTCACAGTTCTTCTGTTGGAAAGCAAGCATCAGGCATTTACCGTATTTCCTGTGACATGAGTGCCTGCACCCCACCTCCTCAAGTCATTCTGTCCAGGCGACTCAGATTATGAGTTTTGACAAACCCCATAAACATGTCATTGTGGGGAAGATGGGTTGTAGTCATTGCTCAGTAGTCTTTCTTATTTACTACACAATGAATAATCTAGCACAAGGAAATACTATGAGAAGATGAAAGTAAGGTTAGTTAAACATTGAATTAACGGCTCTGTGCTTTATAAGATTGATAGCATCTAAGCTTAAGTTCAAAAGGACTGTGTAAATGTCATTCATTTACAGGTGCTGCTTGGTTGTTAGGACTGTTTTATTGTTCGTAATACTGCTGTCTGTAAAGATATGAGCTTTCCACACTGAAGTTAAAAAAATAGATTTTACATAAGTCACAAAGTGACTTCAGGAATTGACTTCTGTAAATATTCCTGTTTATCTTCACCTATGGCTCGTATGCACATTATAACTTTGCACAGAATTTGAACAGTCAACATGAGGGTGCATGAACTCCACCATGCACTTAATTAGAATTCCATTCACTTTATGGAAAAATCAAAGGGCAATGACAGAGCATCATTCTGCTACTTGTGTGTGCCTTCTGAGTTCACGCAACATTCATCTTGCTCTGGGGACTTTGATGATATATTTATATGAAAAAATAAAATAAAATATCTATATATATCTATATATGAAGGGTGGAAAACCTATGGTCCTTCAGTTGTTGTTGGATTACAACTTCTATCATGCCTGACAGTTGGTTATGCTGGCTATGGCTGATAGAAGATGGAGCCCAGCAACACTTAGAAGACTACAGGATCTAATGGCAGTTCACTGGCTTTGGCTGCAGTTGTTCTTGGTGGCAAGCTAAAGATATAACCAACTCTGCCTCTGTCCTTTAGCTTTTCAACAAGGGAGGGAAGATTGTTTGCCATCAAGGGACAGCTGCTTCCACCTGCCATGTCCCAAACTCCCCCACCTAGGAGCCTTCATAAGGGAACAACTGCCAGATGAACTGTGAGGGGGTTCTGAACTCTTGAGTCCAGGTGTAATGGTTGCAGGAGAGTTGCTAGTTACATACTTCCTAGCATTAGCTATAGAGCTACATTTGGATCTTAATTGGCCTGTTGATAAGCTTTATGCTCACTTAATCTTCTTTGATATATTCTACATAAACTATCATGAGCCTGTTGCCCTCCAGATGTTTTGGGCTACAACTCCCATCAGCCCCAGCCATCATGGCAATGGTCAGGGGCAATGGGAACTGTAGTCCAACAACATCTAGAATTGCATTCCTGCTCTTGGGAGAAGCAGAGAACAAGTTTTTGCTCTTTTCTATGTGACAGCCCCTCAAGTGAGATTTTGGAGTGCAGGGACCTCAGTCGTGTTTGGATCAGTAAGCATTTTCTTGACTATGATGTAGCAAATTAGAAAAGGTACTTAGACTCCAAACCAGACTTTTGAATTATATCCAAGACTATAGCAGTAGAGAAATAGATTAACTCCACAGATTAACTCACCAAGGAACATCGCATGTGTAGAACTGCATCAGCCCCGAGCAGAAGAAGGTGCAATTCTGTGTAAATAGATATCCCTCAAAAGATAGATGGAAATTATATACTAACCAACAATATTAATTATAATAAATGTGTTGGTTAGTCAGTTGGTTAAACTAACCCAATTCAATTGAACAAACAAATGGGCCTGAGTTGGCAGCCTTTTCAAAGAGTACCTCCAGCCTCTTTTATCCTGCCTGGTCATTAGAGCTGCTGCTAGAGCTGTTTCACTAGACTTTTCAGGTTTACCTGCCAGCTTTTCTGGAGTTCATGTCAAAGCTCCCCACTTCCCTTCGGTTTCACTGCTGCTATTAAAGTTTGAGCTGCACTTTGCTAAGTGTGGAGGCTTGCACTGAGCGGATCCACTGCCGATTATCATGCAAATCAGACTCCTCTGCTGGCTCCAAAGAGGCTCCCAGCTTTGCTACCCCCATTGATCCTTTCATTGTCAGAGGGATAAGGCTAACCCATCTCTTCTGACACCAGAAGCTACAAAGATAGGTTCCCGTGACAGTGATTGGTAGGAGGAAATGAATCTTTCATGTATGGCAGAAATATGGTTTGATTTAAGAAAAGAAAATAACCATATGTAATTGGGCTTCTGTCACTGTAAATTTTAATGGTAATCGTAACACTGAGGCTTCTGGAACCTTAAATTACAGCTTTCAGTGGCTTCCCACTGAATCTCTCTATTATTCTTCATAACTACTTTCTCAAAGCATGTGCACCATGACATCGATATCACAATTCACGTCTAAATTTGAAATTGACAACAGGGCTGGATGGTGTGCCCTTGCACTGAACATCAGAGGGACAAAAAGAAAGGATGCAATTTCCTAAGATGTAGCCACCTGTTTCTTAAAGTGCTGAGCTCTTGCATTTTTTAATGTCTTATGTTTTTATTGTCTTACATTTATATCCCACCTTTCTTCTATCATGGAACCCAATATGAATGTGGCCCCATATTTTGTCCCATTTAGGCACTGACCAGAAAGTATGTGCTTAGCTTCAGAAAGGGGGTAGCCTTCGGATCATACCCTGGGACCCTCTGGCAGACAACCCCCTTGTGGTCTTGTCTCAAAAACCAATAATCACTCCATACATTTTGCTATGTGTTAGCCTTGCTAATCTATGGAATCAGCTACCACAAGATGCCATGATGGTCACTACCTGAGATCACTTTCACAGGAAATTTTGACAAATTCATGGAGGATAAGGCTTGCAATGGCACTAACAACCTTGATCTAATCTAGTTCAGAACTGGGCTTTAATCTCCAGGAAAGGAACGATAGTCAGTGTGGACAAAGCATTTGGGGGATAACCCAGTATAAGGTTACGAGACGTCCCCATTTCCCAGGAACAGTCCCCGGATTTACAAAACAGTCCCCTGACGAAATCCATCTATTTAGTAGGAAGTTGAAAAGTGTCCCCGGATTCATTGAAAAAAAATCTGGTAAACTTAACTCAGTAACCCAGTGAAACTGGAATTTACCTCTGAGAATTGCTTCATATATATTTTTTTTTAAAAAACAGGTTTATGTAAAATATTTCATGTGTGCCCTTAAAAGTGAAGCATGGGCATATAATGTTTGTTTCTGGCCACACAGATTGTCCAGCTACCGGTACATGAAACAGGCAGCTCAGTTCAGTTGTACTTCATTGTCATAAACAAAATAAAAATAAAATAGAAAAATTTCCTTCCAGTAGCACCTTAGAGACCAACTAAGTTTGTCATAGGTATGAGCTTTCGTGTGCATGCACACTTCTTCAGATCCACTGAAACAGAAGTCACAAGACCCTTATATATAGTGGGAGGGTGGGGAGGGGTATTACTCAGAAGGGTGGTGGGAATAGGTGATTGGCTGATAGGTGTGGCAAACCTGTTGACGACTGTTAACGACTGCAATTGGTCTTACAGGGAAAAGCAAGGGGTGGGATGGCTAAAAATAGCTATACAAAAGCAAACATAGGTTCCCAATGTGTAATGAGTGATACAGTCCTGCAGTAAACGCTTCTGGGAGCCAGGGTGAGGGACAGTTTATTCAATCAACACATTCAAATGCTAAAAATTTCCCTGGACTCTCACTTCAGGTAGCAAGTATACAAGCATGGGTGGGTAGAGTATAGATATTGCATGTCTGATTGTTCCACTCTTGGGGGCGGGGGAGACTGCATGTAGAAAAGTTGCATTTCAGAGGATTGTTCTCTCTCCTCCCTGACATGCTCACCTTCTGTATGCCTGTTCACACATCCAGTGGTCCTCCATGCTCAGCTAAGAAATGGAATGAAACCATCTATGATATCACTGGTATGCTATGTAATAGGCCTCATTGATGCTGATTCCACATACCGTATTTTTCCATGTATAAGAATAGTTTTCCCCCCTAAAAAATAATGTCAAAAATTAGGGGGCGTCTTATACTCTGGGCCATCTCCCCCCATTTTCTTAAATCTGAGTCCCCAAAAATAGGGGGCATCTTATACAGTACGTGGGGGCATCTTATAGATGAAAATATGGTAATTTTGGCACTCCCAAAATATGGTGATCGTACATACCCTTGCATATATCTGGTGCTTTCAAACTTTCAAAATCCTATGTAGTTTACACTTTATTGATAGGTTTACAATTATGTACATTTTGCTGTGCAATACAAATGGCTGGCATGTTTCATGCTGTGTGGGGAAATAATGTATAAACTATCAATCAGCTGCTCAGTTGAAGCAGCAAAATCGCCAACTTCTTTATACAGCGACATATGCGAAGAAGAGACAGCATGCCCATACATGTACCTGTTCCAATATGCAAAAAGAGAAGGTGGCCTATGGGAAAATGTAATAGGCATGTTGCCCAAAAATATGGAGTTGGATGAGGAATAACCTAATTGCCCATTGCTCCTATTGAAATTGGATTAAAGCTAAACATCCTAATAATTGAAATGTGAACTAAGTACAATAAATTTCATTGAGTTCTATGGGGCTTACTCCCAGGCAAGCAGTTATAGGATCGCAGCCTTGGTCTGGATCCAACCGATGGTTCTGAAAAGAGCAGCCATATCATTTAATTCAGCCCTGAATGTACATGTTGTCTTTTAACTATTATTTTTTTAAAAAAAAACTTCCAATATACAATCAAAGCATTGTTCTATGAAGTCCATGCTCTATTTCTAGTGTCAGTTCATAACTAATTTCTTGAAAATCATGACAGGTGTGCAAAGTGTGCAAAACTTTAAACACAAGTACAAATATGTCATGAAGTGTGGGAGAGGGCATAAGGGATATGCCACTCATCACATTCAGGATGAGTTGACTTACTTTATCTCAATATGTTGATGGTATGCTAGTTTCATCCAGACTCTGATCCCAGAGAGTACCTGGCAATTTCACGTAGCCCTGAAAAACCAGTTGCCACTGATGGGTGAGAGCCAATTATCTGACTGGAGTAATAGAGGTTCTCTTAAAAAGTTAAGTATGGGACTGGCGGGTGCATGACAGATACCCATCCCTTGAACTCCTGTTATGGCTTTGCACATGTGCAACATTTGCAGCACTGCCATACTCTTAATCTTTTTACAGAAATGCATTTCTACTTTTTATGCGGGTACAGAAACTTTGCAATGGAAACAAAGTTCAAAACAACACAGATTGAAATCTGTAGTAGGTGGAATGAGCTGATGGTGTGATATTAGAAATCCATGAACTAACCATTTTCTCTTTATTAAATCAGATTTTGCAGTATTCGCTGAAAGCAAGAAACACTGAATTATATTTAAATAATCGTTCCATAAATACTGTGTGTTTTCACAGCAGTCACAAACTCTGGAATTTATGTGCTAATTACAGACCCCAAATCATCTCTATCCAGATTTGCAATTAAAACTGAAATATTTTCATATAATACAATTCCAGAGTTCGTAACAACATCAATGAGATGTACCAGTTATTATTTGCTTAGTACAGTTAAACATTTTGTGTTTTCCAAAACCATTGTTTCACTTTTTCTGTCCTTGGGCCTGCTGTTTTTACAGCTGGGAGTGGTTAGGATTTAGTGGCGATGTAATTTTGAAGGGCAAAAAAACAAGAACGAAATATTCTTACATGGCAATTCACATGTGGTAGAAATCAGTAGAAACCAATGATAACCAGAAGATGCACAGATTATTATTGTTTTTATAAAAAGAATCCTCACATAGCATTGACTTCTTAATATAATATTGCGGGCTGTTTTTTAAAAAATAAAATCCACATATTTTTAGAAGTATGGGCTGGCAGTAAAGAAGAGCTAGAATGCAAATTTAGGGAGAATGTTGAATAATTCAGTAGCTTGTTATGTGATTAGATCTGATTGGTTCCCTACTAAGATATTGCCCATAAAAATGATTTCCCATGGTAGCATTGGTCTCAGGATAGGAAGAGGATGGGGGGTTTATGATGTCCATTAAATGGGAGAACAAGGCTTACTTGAGCTAATAATATCATGGTTGCACAGAGTGATTGATGGTCTTTAAAAAGGCCCAGATTGGTTTCATCTTTCTTCAGATTTTATCACTGACTTGTTCTTAGTCATGTGCAATCACTAAGGCCAAGAGAGGTAACAAGTGTTTGATGTATGATACTTGCGCCACTTTTGTCAGAATTGCATTTATTCTTACACTGTACTCCTATAGAGAGAGATTCCACAGAAGATGGAAACATGAATCTGGACACAGGTGGAGGTGGTCAACATCCCCCAAAATTGATCAAACATTAACAACTTTTTTCTCCTTTCAGTGCAGCTGCTTTTAATATAAATTAAATGAACTAAGTGTATGAAGCCATCTATGTGTACCGCTTTTCAGCCTACTTATGCCTCTTTGAAAGAGCTTATCAGATTCTGTTCATTCCTATCTTTTGCGATTTGCAAAGGAGCACCAAATTCCCTTTATGGTCCTGTTTTTAAAGAGTGAACTATAACACGGACAAAATTTAATTTATCTGGCAGAGGCATGTAGGCAGCATGTTTACCAGCTTCTCATATACTACGCCTCTAGATGGATATCTTAATCTGTTACTGGAAACATTATTATCAGCATCACATTCATGGTAGACGGTGTATGCATGAACCACAAAATGTTTGGTGGGGGCTCTGATGGAAAGCGAGGGAGTGTGAGAAAGAGTCCTAAAAGGTTCACAAAATAGCTTTGTGCTATGTGAATAGCTTTCATTCTGAGATCCTTCAGTCATCCCTCTTTGTTCTACTGAGAAGACAAAGTGCCAAACCAATAGAATGTCAGATATCTATGACTTGGTTTGACCCAGTTTCAGTCTTGCATCCTGGCATGTTCATGCATGTGTCGTCGTAGATGCACATGCAACATTTGGTGCTATGCATATGTGCATATGGACAAAGTGTGTGTCCACATTAATTGGCACATAGGTCCCCTCCCTCGTGTTGATTTTATCCCATGTAGAGTTGAATGGCTTTCTGTTTTGACAATTTGAACACTGTCTCAAGATTGTTTAGCAAAATCAAGAGCAGTTCTTGGCAATTAATTTCTGCAGTCAATAGTATTCTCAAACTGGGCAACTCCCCTTGGAACTGGGAGCCACAACAGAAAAAGCCTGTGCAAGTGAAAGAGCAAGACAATTCATTAGACAATTCTGCAGCAGCTCAAAGTGGCGGGGGGGATGTCAGCCCCTGCTCCTGTGCTTCAATACTAATGAGAGTCATTGCATATTCATAACCCTAAATACAGTCAGCTTCTTATAAAAACTTTTGTCATTGAGGCTTCACGGCAAGAGCAAAGCATTGCACTCTTCGTGTCCTGGCACTTCCGCCAAGAGAGTGCAAGAGCAAGATTGATTGTTTTGCAACGCAGCTTGACAGGGAACTAAGAGATACTGCCCCAAGGGTCCTGAAACTAAGCTTAGTTTGATTACAAGGCTCCAAGTAATCAAAGAAACAAAAGAAGGGGGGAGTGGATTTTTTTTTTAAGATAAAGGAAGGCTCTAAAGATATAGCTTTCCTTATTGAGTGTTCAGAGTAATTATCTGTTAGCAGTTTAAAACAGTTCATATCAATTTTTATCACAGAGAAAGAAGAACAGTGATCTCCAGCAAAGTTGTTCCCATGTTGTAGGAACACCGCAGCATGTCTTAATAGATACAAATCTCTAAAACCATATGAAGTTTCCCGTCAATATCTATAGCAAAGATTAGGGAACTCAACCTGTCAGATATTAAAATCACTTCTGCCAAGCGCTGGGCTGCCCAGAATTCATTCACTCTTTGCAGGTTGCTTTTCCTTTGTTGTCAATGTCTTCCTTTTGTGCGGCACATCCTTATTAATATATTTATTAAATTTGCTTACCTGTCTTCCAATAAAATCCTGAGGGTGCACACAAGCATGCATACACACACAAACACACACACGCCATTGCTAACCTCTGACCCCACAATACCTGTCTGCCGGGGTAGCTATCAGCATCCCCTGGAGTCAAAGAAGGAAAGCGCCTCTTTCAGCACCCACTTTGAAAAAAAGGCCTTGAGCATTTTCTCACTCATAATGATGTCTTCAGCTGGAATGCCAGCACATTTCCACATCTCCTTGACAGGCGAACAGACTAGAAGATATACATAAAATTAAAATAGAATGGAATGGAATGTTAAAAGAAAGGTTTGCACTTCTGATTACATTCAGGCTTGTTGTAATTTTGTATTTAAAAAGGCAGTTTCCAAATGGATCTGCTAATACATGCAAAAGCTCTCTGTTGCTCAATAAAATGTCATAAAATATTAGTGGGAGGGGGATCTGAAATGTTAAACATCTTAGTCATATTTATACAGACTCAAAAAATAGAGGAATCCTGTAGTTATGATTGATTGAGGTAACTGATTAGCCGCAGATATTATAAGTGTTGAGACTAAATTATCAGCCGTATCAGTCTGATTGCAGTAAAACATGAAAACATTGACTTTTGTCTAGTTAGAGAAATTTATTTTTCCCTGAATGACAATCCTTTAAGTAGAAACCAGGCAGTCTGCCAGCTCTCCATGTCATACACTGAAGTTTGCAAAGGCAGGCTGTATTTTCAACTGTTTGTCTGAGCTCAATGAACAGTCCTCAGGACTTTTACAGTTTCACAATAAACGTATCTCTGCAGATGCTGCTTCAAGCTTCCTTAAGCTGTGTGAAGGACAGTCTCTGCACGTTTGGGATAAATGAAATTAGAAATTGAATGGTAACGATAGTCTACATGGAGTTAAGTCTTTGGTGAAATATTTCTTTTAAAAGAAACAGTAAGCCACTTTAGAGCACGGCTTTCTGTGGAAGCTCAATTAATATGTTTAACAAGATTGAAGTAAATGTCCACCATAACTGTCAGCAGTGTGGCAGCTTTCAAAAACAGCTTTTGCTCCCATAATTTTCTTTTAAGATCAGCCACCATCACTTCCTGCCACATGAGGAGTATAAAACCCAGGACCTGACCCAAATATGTTTAAAATATAACTTGCCCAAATATGATTTGCCCAGCATTGAACTTGGAGGTCTCTGAAACTTCCTCCTTTAAAAGGTATGAATCTGATTATCTCGTTAACACTCACTCTTACTGCAAGATACAAATGGGGTCTCTCTCTCTCTCTCTCTCTCTCTTGCCCCCAGTTGGCACATAGTGAAGACATCTGGTTATTTTCCCCCAAAGTCATGATTTGGTAGTATAAGTGTTTGTTTCGATGGGGGGGGAAGCAACATCAACTTTAGCTGCAAATTTATGGAATGCTTGTAGATCACAGGTATTATTCCTTTTATTACAATAAGTTTAAAAAACCCTACTGACAAAATGTGTAGTGTTCAAACTTTGTATCTTATTAGTAAATTCAGGAGCAGGGAAATGTGGTATATATAACCATATGAATTAATGCATGATTAAAGCTACCTACCTAAAATAAAAGGAATCCAATATGAATCATATTTTCTGTTCTGACTGATGTAAAGGAAAATACTTGGTTTGGTTCAAAAACAAGTTCAGTTGCAAGCTTTTTCTCTGAATTTCACAAGGGGATTCATGACATTATTAATGAAAGCAGTCTGAAACACAGGAAGTTTCTAGACAAGTAATATCGGTCTCACTTAAAGCCACAAAAGAGGAAACCCAAAGGGAGGTCAGAATGCCAGGATGGCATGCTGTCTTCAACTTCTGTTGTTGTGTCTATTTCCCTAAAAACCTATTAGAGGTTGTGTTCAAAAATAAACAGCATTCCTGTTCTTTAAAAGCTGGAGACGATTTGCTAAAATGTATATTAATAACAGTCTGTCATCTCATCAATGTTTTGTTAACCATAAATGGAAATCTAAAAGTACAAATTAGTACTGGAAAGGAAAAGTTGGAAAGCCATACTAGCTACCAGAAAATATATGTTAGGATGCCATATAGCTTTGTAACCTAAGGTACTCCTACTTTGATATTTAAAAGGCATTTTCTCAGAAAATGATCTAGAAGTGATAACTACTCTTATCACTGGTGCTAAACTCTTAGCTATGACAGCTAAATGGAACTTCTATGTTCGGAGGCAACATGTCTCAGAATAAACACCACTAAGATTCAGACAAAAAAAGGGAAAGTGGTACCTTCATATTCTGCTTGTGGGTTTCCAAGAAGTTTCTGGTTGGCCACCCTGTTGAGCAGGACACTGCTGGACTAGATGGTCCTTTGGTTTTGATCTAGAAGGGCTCTTCTCTGTTTAATGTTGAATAAATGAGAATCCTCTCTTGCGGTTATTTACGGTAATTTTTATCACAGTATTCCAAATCCAGAATTCCTTTCCAGAAGAAATCTTCTTCTGCCCATTCTAGCTAGCACACTCTCATCTTATCCCTCCTCTCCCTAAGGTGAATAAGGAAAGAGAATAAACAAGCAGGTGACATCAATTCTAAATTCAAGAGAATGACTGATGGTTCAAAACATAGCAGCCACTGTGTGGTCTTGGGTTAGGGATTTTGGGGGGTTGTTCTTTCAAAGAGATGCTCATTACATGGAAAAGCCCAGGCATAGCAGTTAATGATTTTGTCCTTAGGAGTGGATATAACCACTTCCGTTTAAAAAAAAAAACACCTAACATTTTGAAAACTGACTTTTGTTCTTGTACACAAGTAGCTTATGGTTCCAACTAGAAAAAGTCAGTTTTTCTAAGCCTCAAACACACAGCCTGTATAAATATGTAAATGCCAACTAAATTAAATTTGTTTATGATCTAATTTGCAACACTTCCTATACTGAGATACATTGTGTCATATTTATATAAGAATCTACCAAATGTTCAATATTTATATAAGAATCAGTGGATTAAAACAGCATGATTGTATACATATATCTGTTCTGCAATGGGTTCAACAGGCATGCACACATGGCCGGCTCAAGTCATTTTTCTGCCCCCATTCCGTATAAGAACTAAACAAACTACATGGGTAATTGAATGATACCAGGAATTAAATGGTGCCAGCCTTGGTGCTGGCATAGTTTATTTCCCTCCTGTTTTTTTTTCCAATGGGGGAGGAGGAATAATAATGAGAAAAGGATGGAAAAGCAAACAATTACTTCTCCACCCTCACTTCCACCCTGACAGCAAGGGCCTAACAGAGTATTGAAGGAGGCTGTTTAACCACCAGTTCTGACCTCGCCCCAAAAGCTGTAATATTTTGCATGATTTCCATTTTTGTATGTGTGCCATACACTTAGGTTTCTTCCTCTGAAAATGCTGGTGAACATTTTCAGATATTAACCTGGAGGAAAAAAATCAGGAGATTATGTAGGCTACATCTGCATGTTTTGGATAGCATGGATATTCCACACTGTCAGTTCAGGGGATGTTCGGTGTTCAAAGCTAGCAACAAAGGCTTCTGATGAAGTCACGGAAGCATGATCCCTGCTTAGACAACATATCCCTTTTGACCCAGCATGGACAGGGAGAGCAGAATTGCATGTGCTCTCCTCCCCATGCATACTCAGCACAACTTGAGCTGTGTACAAGTCTGTCGTGTACAAGTTGTATGCATGTTGGCTCTGTTCAAAAGTGATGGTAAATGCACAAAGGGGCAGCCCCCATAAGCACAATTTAGTTCTGCCCAACTAAACAATGTTTGAACAGGGCTATGGGTGTGTGAATAATTTAAACATGTTAAAGAAGGAGGATGCTTCAAGAGAAACTGGACTTCTAATATACACTATGGCCAGTGCTTTTTTTATGGGGGAATGCAAGGGTATGCATATCCCTAAACATTTTGTGAACCTAAGTTTGGCCTCATTGAGAGGGGCATTATTTCAATATGAGTAGGGAAGTGAGAGTACCCCTATACGTTTTTTAAGGGGGGGAAAGCACTGACTATGGCCAATCATTACTGTAAAGCAAATCTTTGTCCATCTGACTATACATATATTTGGAACGAGGTTGGGAAGCTCTCCGTTTCCCCAGGTATGAAAACAATCATCAGAACTGGCCCCTATGACAGATGTGCAGACTAACTATACTATTTCAAATAGACTGGGATATTTTTATCTGAACAGAGCTGGATACAATACGCCTCAGATGTGCAAATTGTTCATAAACTCTCCAGTAATTTCATCCCATGGATAGCAAGTACTTGTGCTTGCTTATGGAGAAACACAACCAAAATAAACAAACATAGACTCTTTATGAGGTGCTGAGCCTTCCTCCCCATAAAGGTTGTATACATTAAGTGCACAAATGTCCAACAGCCGTAATAGTAGAAGGGAGGGAAATCAGTTTTGCTTTTCTACTTCTTTTTCACTTACTTGGTATTAACTTAATGGTATGTGACACTCCTATCAGTGCAGCGCAATAAAAATGAAATGGTGCCCAATGTGCATAGACACCATGAAAATCTCAATGACAACAGCGACAACAAAAATTATATGTCCTCTTTCCTTTCCTTTCCTTTCCTTTCCTTTGCTCTTTGTATTTACTTGAGAATATGAGGGTTGGCTCTCAGCACACCACAATAAAAGTAAAACTGGTGGTCAAAGTGCCAAGAAAGAAAGGCAAATAAAACCCCACTGTTTTGCATCATGCAAGGAGATGCAATTCTGATCACAGAATATCACTTATGAGAAGTGAGAACAGCTAAAATCTTCACTGCTAGTTATTTTAAAACCACTATTCAAGCATTAAAAACCAAGTTTTAAAAGAGGGTTTTTAATATACTACACTTATTGTGTTTATACTTTTAACAAAATGAATGTTTTTACTTTATAGCGAAATTTCTCATAAAAATAAAATATACAATCATTTTATAGGATAATAGGCAAGCAGACATCTGCATGCAACATTTCCCTCATTAGATGTTATCATGTTAGCATATTTTTATGACGTTGCTGCAAAATACAATGTGCTGATTTGTAACCTCCTTAAAATATATGTTTTCAAATCTTTAAACTGTGTTTGGGGGGATTGTTTCATTGTTTTACAATGAGCAGTAAGAATCCTGAGGATTAATTATACCAAGACCATCATGTGAACCAAAAGTCCTATATGTGTTACACCAGCTCTTCTCAGATCCCAGCTGCAATTTCAAAAGTGCATTAAGAGCCGCAAATATATTAAGTATACATGTGTAGATGTGAGAACTATTGGTCTGATATAGGCTGACATAGATAGCAACAGCTGCAATCAGATACAGATTCAAGTATGCTTGCTCCCAATGGGCAGAAGACCATTTAACTGGACTGTGGCCAATGTATGCAAATATCCCTCCTTTTTATTCAAATCACTATACAAAGCATAGTTGCCATCAGCTCTACAGTCCTTCGACATGCTGGGCATGCACCATGAACTGACATCAATAGCATGTTTGAAACGGTCCAATGGGGTGAGGTACGAGACATCACTTGTTGTGCTGCTCATACCTAAAGTTTTTATTACTTCTGTGTGCCCCAACATTCCTGTAGCAGGGGGCAAAATGACCACAGAGGCATATTTAGGGGAGCATGACCGGTTCGGCTGCACTGGGCATGCAGCCTTGAGGGTGTCACAACTGTGCTTTAGAATGGAGCATGAGAGGTGGGAGGCACTAAATTTTGACATTGCACAGGGCACTACTGAAATTTGAGACCCCAAGGTCTCTGATGACCAGGAGAGCAAGGAAGTTATTGGCAAATTTTAGATTTAGCATCTACAGATTGCACATCACATGCTTCCAGTATGCCAAATCGAAATGTCTCAATTGTTTTCCTAACAGAACTATTGTTGCTGGTGATGCAAAAAAGGAAATCGCTTATCAATGACTCTTGAAAGGTGCCCCAAAACACCAGCACGACACATGCTATTAACATTAGGGAAATCTAGCTCTAGAGATTAGTTCTACCTGCTGGAAATTATTTAGCTAAAACTGATGCTTTCCTTTGATATTTCCATGCAAAGAGTGATAAATGGGATCCGTTAACTCTTTCAGACATATTCCCCATAACGAAGGTGACAGGAATGCAAAACTGACATTTGAATTTGAATTAAGGCCTTCTACGAATCTACGAATCTATGATTCTAGCACACACTTACCAGATTGTCTGAAATATAGGCTACAGACCTATATCATGCTGTGCTGGTGACACGGCTTTTTGGCATTCTGCTGCTAGATGCAACTCCAGGACCAGCCACTAGCCCAGCAACATACAGCAACAAATACTGCTATTGTTGCAAATTGTTCTGTATTAGAATTCCCAACCAAACCCAGCAGTGTTGCACAGAATAATTAAGAGTACAATGAGGATGCCAGTGCAGACATGTCAAGACTCACCAACAGCATTTCTATACAGCATTCTCACAGACATTTGGCTACCATAATGACACTAAGTCTAGTGCAATCTTGAATTTAATCCTTTGCTCCTAGCAAATACCATAGAGTAGGCATGTCCAACAGGTAGATCACTGGACGTCTGTGGTAGATCACTGGCTCCCCGCAAAGAAGCTGAACAACTGTGGCGCCCCTAAAGAAAGCTCGACATTTTATCTCCTCCCTGAAAAAACTCAAAACTTTTACCCGAACCCCCCAAAAATGGGCCTTCCTCTTTCCTAAAAAGGAAGTTTGGAGTTGGCCACCCCTGCCATAGAGTGTATGGTGCAATGGCTTTCTTTCTGGTAAGAAAGATCTTGGGTCTCCCCAACGGGACCATCCCCGCCCTACTAAGAATGGAACTGAGACTGCCATCTATTGTGGCAAGAGCTCACATCAGGATAATCACTTATTATAGATCTCTTGCAGAAGCCCCCAACTCGCTTCTTGCCAAACAAGCCTTTCTAGCCTTTACTGGCAGCCGCATTTGGTCAAAAGACATGGAGGCCATCTGTGAACGCTATTCCCTCCCAGCTTTCTCCGCTCTGATCGCTTGGGACAATGATGAAATTCGTAAATGGATTCTAGATAGGGACGAAGCGCTGGACCTGGACCTATCTAATGCGGCCAACCTATCCACGTGGTATCCTTGCGTGAAGGCAGTAAGAACTATGGCTCACTATTTGAGCGACCTGACAAACCCTTCACAAAGAAGGGCCTTCACACTTGCTCGCTTCCATTCCATTCCCACAGCATTTTTACAGGGTATATTTTCCAACACTCCCCCCGATCTCCAACTATGCCCATGCAACAAGGGAAAGATAGAGGATTTTATCCATTTTTTCTTTCACTGCCCCCTATACGACACAATAAAACCAAGGCGCCTCATACTAATTCCTTCGCTTATCGCCTTGGAAGATGACCGCACGGAATTTCTTTCTTTTTTTAAATAATTTTTATTGAATTTTTTTTTACAAACAAGACAAACAAACAAAACATACAATGTAAAATTTTTCACATGAAATTTCTATTGGTGGACGCTAACCCCAGGGTTACCCGCGGAGTGTCCATTTATATCTTGCAGGCCCTGAAACTCAGAGCTCTCTCGACTGGCTAATTTTCTCTAGACGCGGATTTCACTAAACATTCTCCAATGGACAAAACACACATGATGCATTCTAGTTTTTACCAAATTCTGTTTTATATCACATGTTTTTTATATCTGATGTTTTTTAAGTGTTTTCGATACATGCTCTGTATAATAGAGGTAGGTTACCGCTAGAATTTTTAAATGTTTTTTATGTTTTATATGTTATGTGCTATGGCCAACCGGCTAATGCAATAAAAATTTTGATATGATTTGCAATGGCCACACTGCCATATTTGCCAGGCACAAGAAACAGATTTGCACACATATATCCAAATCAGGCACCCCCAAACTTCAGCCCTCCAGATGTTTTGGACTACAATTCCCATCATCCCTGACAACTGGTCCTGTTAGCTAGGGATCATGGGAGTTGTAGGCCAAAACATCTGGAGGGCCGTAGTTTGGGGATGCCTGATCCAAATCATATTTACATGATCAGGCTGCTCCAAGAGCACTGTCCAGTGGATTTCTTGATCCGGGAATGAAAGGAAGATCCAGCTTTACAAAGTACGATTTGGATAAGGTAGTCAAGTCTTGCGGTTTATTGTCTATTTGGTGACATAATGTCATGCTTCCTACAACTACTCTTGGAAATTGTTAAATGTTGGTTGCACTACCATATAAACTTTCATGGCAGTTTTCCTGCTGAGCTTAGGAAACCTATTTCCAATAATTATGCATAGGACTGGGCTGCAAGTTATCGATATTAATTCTAAAACACACTGAACATTAAGGGAGTAAATAAAGCTCAGGTAATCATTAACAAAATTGGGTTGGAATTAATATGAGCAAAAATTCAAGGAATTGTCCACGAGTGCAACCATCATTGTGCAATGCAAACATCTGTATTTGCTGTACTGACATACCATAAATCAAAGTGTTAGAAGAGTTACTGATCAGCATGAAAGAATTCCTATTAAAGCTACATATGTTGCTGGAATGCTGTCAAACCACTCTCAAAATGCATGGCAACATACCAGATTGTTAGGCCAGAGATGTCTTAAAAACCTGTCTCTGAACTGGACAATCTGCATGAAGTCCTGGTTCAGAAAGTACTTTTCTGCTCTATTGGCTATGATTCAGAGTGGAATGAATCCCTCAAGCCACCATTTCTTTCATCTGGGTTTGGTCAAACTATTACACTTCTAAGCTCCAGGTGCCAAAATATGAATATATATCTGAGAAATTCCTTTTTTTCTCTCTCTCTGCAAAACTTTAAATCCAGCAACAAAGGAATTTAATGGGGAAGTTTCTTTCTGAAGAGAATTCCACCCCAGCTTTCTGCAGCTCTGCTGTTTGGATAAAAATGATTGGAAATCATCACTCCAGTCATTTAAATAATCTGTTAAAAAGCTATTAGGTTTCCCTAATGCCTAGTCATTTTTAAATGGCTCTCAATTTGATTCATGAACAATACACGGCCAGTACATGATTCATGTGACCAATCACTTAGCAAAAATGCAATTTTTATTAAGAGCCTCTTCAAGAAACTGATATCATATGGGGGTGAAATCCATTGCATCTTGTAGCATTTCGACACAATTTTTCAAATGGTTATGCCTCGAGGGTCAACTTTTCATGAACCAAAGTTGGCAGAAAAGTTAGAATTGGTAGAGAAGATCAAGGAGCCCAAAGGAGCGGGAAGATGTGGTGCAGATAATTGTGAAAATTGTGCTCCAGTTCAAGTGCTTTTGAAGCTTTGTAAAGACATTGAGCTATCAGTGCATCTCAAATTTTATTGTAATCAGAGCTCATTCTGCAGTCATTAGAGGTGTGTACACATGTAAATGGCAGTGGCTACTTAGTTATGAATACTTGGAAGCCCTCAATGAGACAAATGCATTCTAGCCCTGCTATTGAGACAGCATGTGTTTGCTTAATCAATATGATAAAGAGGAGATGCTAGACTGACCATGTACTCATATCAATTACATAAAGGTACATATTTGCAAATATGTGCAAAGGTGTGGAATTAGCTTGCATTGACCTTAGGGATTCAGGGAACACAAGACAACTGGGAGCTAAACTGGTTAAGAGAATGAGCTGTGGTGGCCCTGATTCAAATCTCATCTCTTCAATAAGCTTTCTGGCTGGTCATAGGCAAGCAAGGGCATACCTAGGGGGTTGATTGAGTTGGCCCCCAGCCAAGGGTGCAGGCCTGTAGGGGCACAGAAATCACACCTCTCCACTTTGGCTTGGAGCGGCTAGGAACCCACCCGTCCATCTGCGCACTCCCTGAGCTGCTCCTCTGCTGTTCTGGGCAGCCAGGCGAAGGGACAGGGGAGGAAATACATCTCCTTTTCAAGGGCACAGTGGATGGGGAGTACTGATACAGCTGCTTGCCAAGGACGCAAGGGAGCCTAGGTACACCTTTATTAAGACAAGCCATATTTGTCAACTCCCAGCCAACATCTAACACAGGAATAAAAGGTACATGTCTAAGTTGTTGGAAGGATAGCTAAATTAATGTTTGTGAAACTCTAAACACTTCAGGACAGTGCTATATGAAAACTTTATTGTTAAAATGTTGGGCTGGGTACATCTGCACAAAGTTTTAGTGGACCAAAGTTTACCCAACAACTGCTACCCCTCTGTTCTGAGTGCTAGATATAAATTGATCTCAGGCACCTGGTGGAGTTTACTGTTGCAGCACCCTGGAATAAGTGTCTGTGGGGGGTGGGAATGGTTCTTCTCGACATTTCACAAAACAATCATGGAGATTTGTTAGTCACTTTTCAAAATCACTAATGTGGTTAAAGAAATGTTTCATGTTTAGGATTAAAAGTATTCTTACAGGTAAGGCATAAGAGATATTGGATCATGCAACTCAGCGTATCAGATCTGCTCATAGAAACATTTTAATTTATCTTAAAGCATGTAAGATTCTAAGTAAAAGTTTATGACGCTTCATTATAAAATGTAAAAGTGATATGGAAAACAATACACTAAAATCCTAAACATGTTAGGAATAAATCCTTCTAAGGTCCATGGGGCGTACTCCCTTCTGTTCACTTCCCTTACCTAGGAGTAAGCCCCATTGAACTCAATAAGACTTACTTCTGAGTAGACATGCATAGGATTGTGGCTGTTAATACAGTTATGGCAGCAGTCCTAAGCATATTTACCTGAAAATGTCTCATTGCATTTAGATGGGTGCTATGTAAACATACTTAGGGTGGGAATGTGGGTTGTGCCGTCCCTCATACAGAACAGAAAGCAACACATAGCAATATTAAGCAGAAGTGATCTCCTGAAATTTCTTGCTTCAGTAGAATTCATTTTATGCACTTTAAGGGGCTACTAAGCGAAAGTTTAATCACGTCATGTAAACTCATATTTTGAGGAAATCAGCAATTCCACTTCACAGAAACTATTACATAAAAGTCAATTCTGTACCAAAATGCTTGGTCACTTGAAAAAATGCAACATACTTAGCAACCTGATCAATGGTTCATTTAGACTTTTTACATTGTGAATACCCCCGTTACTGACTTAGTAAAGAATGATTCATAGTCCATAAATGTTAAGCACTCAAACATGCGTACAAAAGACTTGGATATTATCATAGACTCTTTCTTGGTAAATGATACTGGTGTTATTGTTCAGTTAATCGGTCCCATAATATGTTAAACAATGTACCAAGATACATACAATATCTTACAAGGTAATCCTCTTTGGAATCCACAGTTCAGCTAATAAGTATTCCTCTCTCTAATCTCTCTAATCCTTAGTTGATATAGGTCAGGAAAACATTAAAACTAAGCTTCATTTGATAAAACTAAGTGTGGATTTCTTGTTAATTCTTTCTGCATTTTTTGTTATTTTATTTTGAGAACAATGTCAAAGTTTGGGATTTTTAACTTCCGTTCATTTCAATGGGAAAGACTAAAGCTGTAATCCTATACCTACTTCCCTGCAACACCATCTTCAGTTACATATGCATAAAACTCCAGGTTTCAAAGGAACACTGCATCATTTTATAAGGATATTCCATCTGCATAACAGCAATCGTTGTTAAACTTCAGCATGCAATCTGGTTTGGGACAGGTTATTTGAAGGGCCACCTGCAACTACAGGAACCTGCCCAGGCCTTAGGCTCTGTTCAAAGGCCTGCCAGCAAGATCAATTAGATAAATGGGCACAAGTCCTTTTTCTTGGTGGTGTCCCTTTGCTTGTGGAAGTCCCTCCCAAATTTGGGAGGAATTCAATGTAGCTCTCCACCAGTGCAATCTCTCTCATAGGGGCAAGAGTGCAGGGGGATGAGATGGGAAAAACCTCGTTGCGCTAATGGAAGACATTGTGTGGGCTTCTGCTAGTGACACCAGTTACCTGAATCTGGCCTACAATGCCCTCCAGATGTTTTGGACCAGGGTTTTGTTTCACCCGGAACTCAATTCCAGAACCTGTCAGTGGGTGCCATTGCCATTATAAGAGAAAGAGGGAGGTATTCATGGTGAGTTCAGGTGGGCACCTCTTTTTCATTTATATGAGAGCAGACATAGTCAGTATAAATATGAACCTGAACATCTTCTATCTCACACAGTCATGCATTTCCATAGTAAAATAGAGCCATATATTTGGAATAGTCTTTGTTTAAAGCCTTCTGACTTTATTTTATTCTTTCTCCCCTGCTCCAAAAAGAAAGAAAAAAAGGGGGGAGCCCAGTTATAATGGAAGCTTCAATTTATGCTTTATGAACAATGCCAGCATCATCATTTTAATGTTGTCCATATGGGCTTCTAATAATAGATAAGAGACTACACTTGTATTGTATGTCTTAGAGACATTTAAAATCTTGATAGGAAAAGGCTGATTTCATTGGCCCCACAGTTAAAGGAAAGCAGACCCTAATTAAAAGAATTCTGTTCTGAATTAACTAGTTTGACATGTGCTAATTGACAGTTCCTGTGAAATGGTTCTAATTAAAGTCAATATGTCTTTTTCAATTAAAAGGAAATTAAGAATATACTAATATACATTAACAACTTAATCTGCCTTCAATATCCCATATATCAGCAGCCTTAATGTTATTGGAGAGCCATCTGACATATATCTTCCACTGTTTGGTTGCAAAGTCTTATTACTCCAAAAGAACACCAACCATATATGAATCCCCTTCTGCAAGGAGAAAGCTGGATTTTGCTCTCATTTTTGCAGGCCCTAAGTGCAAGGATGATTGAAGGTAAACCCAAGTTTCTTGACAGTTAAGATAAGGAGGTATTCTTATTACCCTGTAAACTTTGGTTACAAAAGTTATTCGTTAACCAATTAGGAAAACCTTCTGACATTGCTCCTACTACTAATCAGAAGGCTGGCCCATTTTCAAGATTCGACCCAAGTATAAAATAAATTCATATCAGACATGTGCCCAAGAAAACTGACTTTCCCCTATTATATTCTTTTTATCAGCTTGAAAGGAGATGCTCTCAAGGAATACTTTTTGATTTATATAAAAATGAAAAATATGATTGCCTGGTAAGTAAAGGGAGAATCCAACACTGAGCAAGTGGAGCGCCACTCATGCAGCAGGATTTCACTTTCCCTCCCTCCTATAGCCCCTGTGTACCCCAAAAATCTGCTCTAGTGGGTCACCCAACTCTCCAGAACAGATTTTGAGGGCTGCAGAGTGAAGGAGAAGAAGGCAACATCGTGATGTCTATAGGTGGTAAATTTTACTGAGAGTACAGCCATTGAAATTAATGAGTATGACTAAGTTTGGTCTATTACTTTCAACCAGTGAGTAAAACTTTGTTGAATGTCTGGATTCAGCCCAATGTGCTGTTAGCTACCCCTTTACTATATGTGAGGATAAGGAAGTACTGTTTATCAACCACAATATTAATCCAAATATATATTATCAATAATGCTAACAGTTGTGCTGATTGATAATATTCCTTTGCCCTTCCTTCAATACCAGCACTGATACATTTAAGCAGCTGCAATATATGGTAGACTATTAAAATTCAAATGATTTCCTTACATAAAATATATGGGCTAACTTTGGTTTCTGTCTGTCTCAATTGTTTACAACGGACATAATTAATTATATTAATTTTGGAGTCACTCTTCCCTTGTAAACAGCATACAGTTTAATTGAACATGGAAAACTGCCTTATATTGAGTCAAACTACTAATCTATCTAGCTCAGTATTATCTGCACTGACTGGCAGCATTTATCTAGGGTTTCAGAAAGTGATTCTTCCTAACCAGCCATGTAGCCAGCTGTCCTTGTGGTGGTGGGCAACCACATTTCTAGATGGGGCATTTCTAGAAGGTGAATTGTGCCAACCAATTCCTCCTCCACCGCCCCACATCACTGCTGGAGAGGATGTGAGGGCCAGGCCAAGGGAAGGGAAGGGGAAAATATGTTCTCCCCCCTCATCTGCCCCAAACATAGCTGGCAATGCCAAGGATTGAACTTGAGGCCTTCTGCATGGAAAACACATGTTCTGCCACTCTCTCCCTTTTTTAAAATAAGAACTTTGGTATAACTTCTCATCCTAAAAGACATGAAGAGAATCCATGGCCACATTCATACCATAAATTTGAAGCACTGTGATACTACTTAAAACAGTCAAGGCTTTGCCCAAAGTATTCAGGAAGCTGTAGTTTGTTAAAGGTCCTGAGAGTTGTTGGAATACCTCTACTCCCCTTACAGTTCCCAAAGTTCCCTGAGAATTTGTAAACAGTTCTGGAAACTGTAACTTTGGGAGGGGGTAGGGGGGTCTTCTAACATCAGGTGTACATGGCATCAGTGGTATGAGTGCACTGGAGCCAGAGGAAATGTGTACACAGCCTAAAAAAAGGCCATAGGGGTCCTTTATCAGAGTGAGACATCCTGGGCAAGGTGGCCAGGAGACTGCCTGTACCACCACTACTTGGCCACAGTGACTAGAATTTTTGGCCCTCCCTCATCCCGCTCTAAGAATGAGGCAGGGTGGAGGAGGAGAACCCTGCAGTAGCATCATATAGGCAGCAACAGGAGCTTGAGGAGTGGTCCAGCAGAGAGACCACACATTTACTACTCTGTCTTCCCATTCCTTGAGACCATTTTTTTCATTTTGCCCTGTGACTGGACAGGCCCTGGAGCAGAGTGGGAGGAAGCACATGGCTGAGGCTTGCTCATGTAGCACTAAGCCATAGTTCAGCATTACATCTGAAGTCAACGAATCAAGATGGTGTCCTATGCTTATAGCTCAATCCTTTGGGTGTATACGGGGGAGAGCTTCCAGGCTATTACTGATAACCCCTCTTTATTTCCAGCAGATCCAACGTTTTCCCTAAGAATAACTTCTGCACTACATTCTTACTCACAATTCGCAGGGCTGCCATATTACCAGAATGTCAAAGGCAGAATTGGTGTCCTGGGGGAAGTTCTGAAAGGTGACGCTTTATCTCAACAACTTTAGATGTTTCCTTTAAAAAGCTCAACAATTTCAGGGTGTCCTGGTTTTTACTTTTTGAAATATGGCAACCATAACAAACCAAGATCTTAAACCTACTTCAAACCATGGTTTAAAAGCCTGATTTGCTTTGAACCTGGTAACCTTGGTTCAAATAAAATGGGAAATTGTAGTTAATTAAAGACTTCCAGTTTAATTGTTTCACACTGTGGGGAGAGGCAAGAGGGGCCTTTGCACAGGCAAAGGATTTGTACATATTTCAGCTTATTAAAATGAAATATATTCCAAAAGCAGCTATAGGATCCAAACCAGGATGGTTAAAGTTCAGTAACATGTGCATTGTTCGTATCAGCATTACCAACTGATTTATTTATTTGTTTTGCCTTTTGAAATAAGCTTCATTTGACATGGATTTTTTCCACTAACTGTACTACAGTAAATATGTGTTTTTATTAGGTCACTAGATTACCATGATTTTTATGGTGAGAATAGGGCAAGTGAGAACTGCAACAAAATATTGCAGTGCATCCTCATTCCTAAAAGCATCTGAAATGTCCCGGGAAACCCAGGTGTTTGGCAGCCCATATTGGAAGTGTTTTTTTGGGTGATTTTGCAAAAAAAAAAAACCCAAGTCCCCCCCCCCCCGAAAAAAAAGTTCAACAACTTCTGCCAAACAAGCTTAACAACTTGTCTGGATTTTCACTTTTTGAAATATGGGAATCCTACCTCCAAGCAATACTTGTTTTCCCACCACCACCTCACAATTCCATTTTTCATCTTCCAACCATTGCTCTACATTGTGTAGCTACTGAGCTTGTCCAGTACTCATTGAATTATTATTATTGTTGTTATTGTTATTATTATTATTATTATTATTATTATTATTATTATTGTTATTATTATTAGAATTAGAATTTATATACTGCCCTATACCCGGAGGATTGCCCCCTCAGATTTGTTTAGCAGTGACTTAGGTTTGTTTTTATTTCCCGGTTCATTAGACATCCATTCCCATCATCCTTGACAAATCGGACCATGCTGGCTGAGGCTGATGGGTGACGTAGTCCAGCATTACCTGGGGTCCCAAGGTTGGGAAAGGCTGCCTTAAAGGAACAATTTGTGCATTGGCAATAATTCATCTGCACCATTTTGCTCCTCTTTCTATGCCTACTGATTATCATAACCCTTCTACAAGATTAAAGTGTGTGAGTGCAAACAAGAATACAGACATTCTGTCCTGCCTTTCCATTATGTAATGCTCAAGGTGGCTTACAGAAAATTTATATTTTTAAAAAAATGCTGTAAAAATCAAATCAAATAAGCACTTTTAAAAGAAGGTACAATTGGCATGTTTTTAAGGCTGCTTCCCAGTCCCAAAACCCCTCATCCAAACCTCTGGAGAACAGGTCCCTGGAGAGACGCACATCCTTAGACTAGGAAGTACATGTATGAATGCCACTTTCCTCTTTTTGACTAGACAATACATTACAGCTGCTATATAAACAGAGGAATTGTGATGATTTATTATTATGACCCAGTTCTTATGTTTCTCTGATTTTCATGGCTTTAAATCAGAAAGAGTTTTAAACTGGAACTATTTTTAACTGCCTTTGTAAGTGAAATTGTTTTTAAATGTTTGTATTATTTTATATATGGAATTGTTTTTAATTGTTCTTGGTCTTCTTTTATGGCTATAGCTCTTTTATTTTATTTATTTTATGATTGTAATATGTTGGCATTGCAACCCACACTAGGACCCTGTTGTGCAGGAAGGTAAGAAGCAGAAATAAATAAATACATTAAAAATCCAATTTCATGATGACACACTGGTTTTATTACATACACCAGTCTGATTGGTTTTTCTTGATTTGTGGTGTATAAAATAAATAAGCAAACAAAATAGGCATGCAGGTTGAGATCATGGTCACCTTAGGCAGTACACCTTTCTTTAAATTAAAGTCATTTCGGCTAAACATCTTGAATTTCTATATACAGATTGATGGTGCAAACCTATTCGTGAGGGGTCTGGTGCTTTAAAGCTATTGGGAATAAAGGCTTTCTGACTTTCTGGTGATCTCAAAATGTTTCAAAGGTTGGGATTTCCCCTTAGGCTTGCATACACGTGTGCAAGGCTTGGCTCTCCAGTTCTTGGCTTGTTCTGGTTTTAATCTCACTGATGGCAGATGGGAATGTTTTGTGGCTTGTAGGCTTTGGATGTTGCTGATCCAACCATGATCGCTCGCACAGATGCACCAGAGAAGAGCCATCTCAGACCTTATACAATTTCCAGATTCCAGCTATCTTTGCCTTTATACAAATAATTAACCTGGCATTCCTTCTGTTTATATCCCAACTAGCAAAAGCAGAATTGTTTGTGTGAGGAAGAAACTGCTGTGTTGGCAAGGCGAGGCAAGCACATCCTAAAAAACGCTCCAGTCCAAGGAAAATTTTTCTTGGCAGTGGGTCTGTTCAAGTAATCAGCATGTGGGACATGGTATGCCATGGCCCAGGCAAGACCCCCTATTACTAAGCCTGTTTCTGCTCAAGTATCTGTCCCCCATCTCTCCTCCTCCCTCCCCCCACACCAGTCACATTTGCCTGCCCTTGAGTTCTGTGAAATAACTATACATCCTCTCTTAATATATACATTCTGGAAACTGTTTTCACTGCTAAAACAGAACAGATAAACATATTTTCAATATTTATTTGTTCAGCACATAGAAAACAAAGTAATATGGGGTGGTTTTAATATCTTATTGGCTTTGCTATCCCAAGATCTTGGCCTCAGGCAGCCTTTCTTTACACACCAGGCACTGTGCTTCCCTTCTCCCCATCCCCCCCCACCCGCTTTGTTTGGTTTTTTTAATTGAATATTTCATACCTTAGGTCAGCTGATTCTGGCCCCTGTTTGTTTTCCACATTCCAATGTGTGTCGCAGCATCAATTTTTAATTATTGTGGTTGTTATGATGAACATGAAACGTCATTCAAGTTGCTCTCTTTGTTGCCTGGGGAAAGAAAGGAAACTTTTAGTATCAATGGCTACATCAGACTGACTGCTTTTACCATGTGTTTTATTAACAGCTTTATTTATTTTTTAAGTTCCAAGCTCCTGTTTCTTAATTTTCTAGACCCTTCTGAAGTTTTCCAAACTATGTGTAAAAAATAAGAGCCAGACGGTTGCTATTTTGCAGATGGGATTCAGCTGCAAACCAGCAAATGGAAAGTGCACAGTGAAAATGGATTTGGAACTCTTGCACAGCTCACCAATGGATTTTTGGCACTTTCTTGATGGGCAAAAGGCACCAGAAAGTGTGGGGTAGTAACAGCTGCCTAAGGCGGCATTGGGACGCGGGTGGCACTGTGGGTTAAACCACAGAGCCTAGGGCTTGCTGATCAGAAGGTCGGTGGTTCGAATCCCCGTGATGGGGTGGGCTCCCACTGCTCGGTCCCAGCTCCTGCCAACCTAGCAGTTCAAAAGCATGTCAAAGTGCAAGTAGATAAATAGGTACCGCTACAGTGGGAAGGTAAACGGCGTTTCTGTGTGCTGCTCTGGTTTGTTAGAAGCAGCTTTGTCATGCTGGCCACATGACCTGGAAGCTGTACGTCAGCTCCCTCGGCAATAACGCAATATGAGTGCCGCAACCCCAGAGTCGGTCACGACTGGACCTAACGGTCAGGGGTCCCTTTACCTTTACCTAAGGCGGCATTGTATAACCTCCTGGCAAACAAATCAGAATAAATGCTCAATAAACAAGTGATGTTGTATAATGCCCCGCATAATTAGTATATACAGATCGGGATGCATCACAGAACAATTACCACAGATAAGGCTTTATCACCTCAAACACAATACTTCTTAATGGAGCTACAAGCTACTGTAGGCTGAGATATCAGCTGAGACATCGCACAAGGATGTGTGAATATCAGCTCTACATTTTTGGCCTTTCCTGATGTGGAGGCTCTAGCTGTCAATGAAAGAAAGAGCTTCAAAGTGACATCATCATGCAACTTGGTCATTCACTGGTCATACAGGGCAGCTCTTAGCAAAAGGCAAAAAATATGGTGAAGCCTCAGCTCGCTTTGGTGGAGTTGGTATAATGGTATAAGTAATTGCTCACAAGTAGAAGCAAAGGCTTCACAGGTTGCGTTTTGATGTCTAATATAAATTTGAGTTTTGAATTGCAGTGTAATTTTGCTGAGAAGCATCTGATAGGCAGAAAATAGATACCATTTATGCAGGATTTTCACATACCTTCTAAAATGTTTTTCAGCCTAATGACTTCATAGAAAGACATATAGATGCATCATACTGCACATATGCTTTCCAGCCAGGCATGTGAGAGAATTTGCAATAAATGAGGTTGATTTTCAGAGAATAAATCTCTAAAAGGAAAAGAGAAAAAAAAGTACATTGTACATTGTGCTTTCTGAAATGTAGGAGCCTGCCCTTGATATATGGCAATAATTGAATAAGTGGGCTTAAAAAATCATATAGGCTTTTACATTTTTTTTCCACGTAAATTTATTCAGTAGAATAGTTACAATTCACTAGGTTGAAACATAGCTGCCAAGTTATCCCTTTTTTACAGGGATTTTCCCTTATGCTGAATAGGCTTCCTCGCGAGAAAAGCGAAAACTTGGCAGCTATGGGTTGAAAATGTCTTTTCTTTGATGAGGAGTGTCACTGTGCAACTCCAAATGAGTGTGTTTTGAAGGTTTAATGGTGTAAAATGACACAAATGTTTCAAGACCAGCTATGCTTTAGTACACAAGAGTGTGCTGTGAGGATAACAGGAACACTGAAGCCACAAATTCCTGGGAATGAATCATCTTTCTGTTTAAGTTTGAGTGTGACAGGGAATCCTCTCAGCACTTTCATCAATACAAATGCAATTAAAGCATTGCCTATCCCACAATAAAGGGGAAGGTGTTCTTTATTTTCAGCTAGCTGACAACCTTTTACTTAGCAAGTGTACAGATTTGGAAGGAAGTTGGGGATAAAACATTCCTCCAAAGGAATGCAAAGACCTTTCCGTGGTCTTTGGCACATGTGTCTTCAGGCTCCACAAGGATCTCCAATTACTGTGGAATTTTTAAAGTTTGTTCATTATTTACTTACTTATTTACTGTACTTATCACCCTGCTCTTCCTCCTAATGGAGCTCAGGGAGTCTAAGAACAATGTTTAAAACAAAATAAATGTATTTAAAACAGTAATTAGGGGTCATCAATGAATCAACAACAATGAGACAGTTGACTGTAGGCCATTTCTTTTGCAAGATGTGGCAAAACACCCAAAGCATAGTGGAAAAAAAAAATAGGTTGCTTTCTAAATGTCAATGTTTTGGGTGGCAATCAAATCTCAGTCCAGTAGGAATTCATAGACCGGTGGACAGGGGTACATTATGCAAAAGATTATTCTTACTCTTTTGAAGATTCATGTTTTGCCGGAGCGGGCTCTGCCATGAAGCAGAGGAGGCAATACACTTCAGCCCACTTCAGGTGATCCTGGCCAGGGTGGAGTTGAGGAAAGAATAGAGAAAAGCAGAGAATGGTGTCTGAATGGTCCAAGTCCTTTGAAAAGTGGTGGGCCTCAACAATATATCTTGGACAAGTAATCTGTATTGCATTTTGTTCAATTCACATTTTAAGGCAAACCTGCCTAATTTGGCCTTCCGCAAATACACAAACTGAATTTGAATTTTGCGATTCATTTCTCCTACCCAAAGGATGTGTTTTAAAAAGTGCAAATATTAGGGGAAGATGTGCACACAAATATACCGTATATATATATATATATATATATATATATATATATATATATATTAGTAAGAATAACATACAAAAATTCAATATATTGGTTTTTAAAAAATGCTTGCAAAAATGTGTCTATTAGGCAAAATTGGGGGAAAGTCTCACCTGTAAATTAGGAGAACTATGCACCAAAATGCTGATGGATTTTCATCAGGACTATATTTTTTTAAAAAAATCACCAGATGTTGAGAAACTGTAAAAACTAGAAGTGTCATCTTAAGAGAGTTACAGGGGAATGAAGCTGGAAGGTACTAGTTGCTGGAAGCAGAATGTCAAAGAACCAGACCAATTTTTTTTCCAAATCTCTTATGAACTGAACTTAAGGTTGCACCTTATTGTGCAACAAAATTGGGCAATCTGTTGCCCCCAAAAATCCGCTAGCACAATTGTTACCTGGTTTTCTGTCCAGCAACATTAAAACTCACCCACCCACTACTGTAAGAGCCTTTGTGCTGGTGAGCAGAGAATGCTGGACACTACCTTGCACCATTTTTGGTGTATTACCATTACCAGCTTAACAGTCCACATACAGTAACCATATTTAACATCTCTTAAACCTGTTATGGACACTCTTGGAGTCACATTTCCCTACTTAATCCATATAGTGGCACAGCCAGAAAATGACAGCTGACACACTTCTCCGTGTCACAAGGGTCATATACAATTAAGAACTGAATAGCTAATAAAGCTCCTTTTCTCTTCTCTTGAGTTCATGTGTCGCTGTCAAATATTCAGCTTGTATTTACAATGCCATATTGCTATTTAAGGATGTTTTCACACATGAGGCTTAAATTGATTTTTGTTTCAATTGATCTGTAATGCAAATGTAACGCTTACAGTGACCAGAATGTACATTTGATTTTAAAATGGCTATTTTCTGCTTTCTTTCGCACATTAACAACATTCACACATGTTACAAATAAACAATGTAAAAGGGACTCATAAGTGCTCTTTATAACATGTGTGAAAATGCCCGAGTAATCTACAATGTTTTTCCAACATGAGCAGAAATATGTGCATTTTGATATAAGAGGAATGTGATGCTGTCAAAACCTAAGGGTAGCTCACACAATTTCCGATGTAATAATAATGTTCATAGAATCATAGACTTGCAGTGTTGGAAGTAACCCCAAGGGCCATCTAGTCCATCCCGCTGCAATGCAGGAATCTCAGCTAAAGCATCCATGACAGATGGCCATCTAGCCTCTGCTTAAAAACTTCCATGGAAGGAGAGAGCCCACCAAATCCCATGGGAGACCGTTCCTCTGTCGAACAACTGTTATTGTTAGAAAGTACTTCCTGATGTTTAGTTGGAATCAACTTTCTTGTAACTACGGTAGAATTCATTGGTTTTGGCCCTAGCCTCTGGAACAGGTGGAAACAAGTTTGTTTCATTCCCCCATGTGACAGCCCTTTAGATATTTGAAGATGGCTATCATATCTCCTCTGTCTCCTCTTTGAAGGTGGCTAAGATCTGTGCACTTGCTTGACATCATCACTACATGCACAGTATAGCATATTTATTGCAGTATGCACATTCCTATGCATGCATTTCCCCTTCCCAAAGCCCACCCATTCACTTTTTAGATGGATGGATTACAAAACTTGGATGCATGCATGTGCATACCAATGTAAGCACATGTTACTTTCATATTACATCACTTATCTATGTGGTAGGCACATACATAGGCCGCCACACCACTATAGATGCTTCCCCCCCCCCTAAACTGGAGACCACAATAGTAGACAAGGTTGAAAAACTAAGAGAATGCCTTATCCAAACTATTCAACACGACATTATCACTGGGGTTATACCGTGGCATCTTATCAAATATTATCATTTGAATTAAATACAGTCAGGTGTAGTCCATTTCTTTGTCCACATGACCTTGTTTTCTGCAACTGTTGACTTTACTCATTGTCTTTGATTTTCTCAGACCTGTGATGTAAAATCACGGTCATGGATCTAAAGTGGAATAAGTAATTGCTTGATAGCTTCTTGCTAACTCTGGAAAGTGCTGTGCAGCTGCTGATGTATGTTTGTGCTGGCATTGCAGAGTGGAGCCCTGGGAATAAGGAATCTGACTTCAGAGAAACAAGAGCTAGCTTCAAAGAAGGGAACAAGTCTCCCCAGCTGATAGAACTTTTACTGAAAGAAAAACAACAATGAACTAAGAAACACACCAGTAATATCTCTTGTTACTCCTCTGCAATCCTTTTCCAAACTTTTATTTTCATTTATCTGATTACACACTTCCGTCTCCACAATCTCCATTGTGATGGTTCCACCTTTTCTGTTAGTTTAGGTGCTTGATGGTAGATTACAGCGAGACCACATTACTTCAAAGCACACTTTTTAGTTATTAAAGCAAAAAATATGACTCACATTATTATGATATGTCCTTAGAGGCTTCTACAGATTTGGAGGTACTAAATCCAAGGAAATGATTTGATGTCTATTAGTTGTAAGTGTTTTTTTTACAGATTAAGAAGCTATTGTGTCCTAATAAAGAGCTCACCTAGAGTTTTCACTTGTAACCTGAAATATTTTATCACAACAAATCTAGCCTTGGTCATACTTTTCATCTGGTGAATTGATAGGTGGGCCTCCAGTTGTTCACATTTTACTTTTTTTTAAAAAAAAAACTAACATAAAATAGTGGGGGCTGAAATAATGTGTATCTTTCCAAACTTGAACTTGGGGGAAATAAGGAAAATAAAATATTATCATAAAACTCTAGTATTACCCTGTTCAAAGCAAATAGGGAATTTTGCCACTCCAGTTATAGACAAAAGGAGCCTAGTTGGGTATTGTTGGGTATTATGACTATAAATGAGCAAATCCATTATTGTCATGTTAGTTTACACCTATTAACAATGCTGAATGGTTTATTTAATACCCATTAAGCTTTTACTTGCAACATTTTCACTTGGGTCAGCCTTCACAGAAACTGGTTGGGTTTTTTTAAGGAAAATTTGAACATTATCAATCAGTTTCATTCTCCTGGCTGCAGGCAGTGCAAACTAACATGAGCATAACATTAACACTATTCAACAAAATTCAATTTGGCAAACTAATACTTGGTGCACCACTATGTTAAAGGCACACCTGTGCACACTTACCTGGGAGAAAGCCCCATTGACCTCAGTGGTACTTACTTCCAAATAAACTTGTAATTGTAATTGCTCTTTTTTTAAAGTACCATTTGCAAAATAGAGACCAATGGCAAGAAAAGCCATGCCTACTTCTACATTGTCTCATGCTTGCCTTATGGGGAAACAAATAAGATGGATGGATGTCCAGGCATGCAACAGGTTTTAGTATACCCAGTTTAGCAGAACCATATGTAGAAACACTGGGGGTTGCTTGATAGAAGACAGCTATTACTTAAAAGGACAGTTCTGTTTATTCAGTTGTAGTTGGTGGGAGGAAGAATAGTACAAATAATATTTTCCCCCTGAGTAAGTTGTAAAAAGTGTGACTTACACAACAGCATCAGAAGAGCTTGCCATTGTTCAATGAATCACAGTGAGAGAATAAATTTGTAGTTTTACCTGTATTTACATTAGGCAATGGTTCCACGAAAACAAAGAAAAGGATGCAAGTGACCTTCCTGCTGGCCATTTGCTTGGGTTCCCTGCAGATAGTCAGTGTGAGCAGGAAATTGGCAAAGCATAGTCTGAAAATCAAAATGAAGCTCCATCAGTAAAGAACAGAAAAGGGCTTTCAGCATTGATAGTGCACATGGCCGAGCTAAGCTCCTTCTTACCTTTGAAATGATCTGCCTCTACATCACAGTGTAACATTTTTACATATGTCTTTTTCTCAAGAAAATTTCAGCCTCATGTATTTATCCTCCTCACAACTACTTTGAAAGATATGGTGGACCCGTCAAGGTTCCAGAGTGCTGGAAAATCTCAACTTCTGTCTCCCATGTTCCAGCTGTCTTCTCCATTCACAACATACTTGGATACTTTAATACAAGGCACAAAAAGATCCAAGAGAAGTTGTCCCAGAAGGGAAAAGGATGAAGGAGCCTGGTTGGCATGGCCCCAGGAAACGGAGGGAGAGGACAAAAGGTCAAAGGAGGTAGGGGGGCCGACAGAAGGGTGGAGCCCTTGACTCTGAGAAATAAGAAGAATGAGTTAGGCTCAATACAGGGGGAGGGAAGAAGGAAAGAGGAGAGGTGGGTGGTGTCAGATACCGGTAATTGAGAGGAGAAGAGTGAGCAAAATCCAGCAGAGGGCCAAGGAAAGATTGGTTCTCATGGCATCAGTCTGCCAAGAGGTGCAACCTTCTGGATGCATGGGTGGGTAAATAAAGCAGGGGCCCGTAGAGAGAAGAATGCAGTGGCACCAAAGGAAGAAGGAAGGCACTCTGACATTGAGCTGGGGCACACTGTGAAAGGCCACCACAATTTGCAACCCTAAACTAAGGCCTTAGGGCTTTGTACTCTGGAGTGATGCTAAGCACCAGAAGGTGGGTGAATAAACCTCTTTTCTTCCTATGGTGCGATGCAAGTGTGGTGCTACTTCATTCTGCTTTGATCAAACACAGAAAAGCTGTAGAGCTTTGACCATCAGGCCCCAACACATGAGGGAACACAAAAATGAATTAAGTGGAAGAATGAATTTTGTACCACACACTAAGATTACATTTCCTTTATGTTCAGTGTCCCTTGCCAGAGAAAGGAATGTAAAGAAACAGCCATTGGCAGAAGTCAAACTTGGGTCTTTTGTTTGTTTGAAATATTTCTTAGCTGTCCTTCATCAGATTCCAGAGTACAAGTGCATGAATAAAATCTGCAAGGACCTAAAAACAAAAGGCAGCCAGATGGAGCTCCTATTCCCAGAAAATGTTTCTGCATGATTTTCAGGCATTCTTCCTTTCCCTCCCACCCCCATGCTACAGCCCTCCTCATTCAGAAGTTCCCCCCAAGCCTTAGGAGAAGGGGGAGAAGAGGTGGGTAATGTCCCTTTCTATCTATTAGCTTTCTCCAGCATATCTGTAGATCAAATACCATTTTCCCCATTTCAGACTGTACCACTTCAGACTACAGGTGACATGTTTACTCATGTAACAAGCTCTTTGCGATCAGACTTCAGGGACTTTTCTTCTACCCGCAAATATTTTAAAATGTGATTCTTTCATCTGCAGTCAAAAGTGGTACAATCCATTCTGCTGTGTGTGCCAACCAGGCCATAGGTCAAAAGCAAGCGGCTTAGTAGGTAATATATTTTGTTAATGGCCTTGCTCTTATAATGTGCATCTAGCTCAAGTATTTGCAATTGTTACCAGGTAGTTTTCAGTCTTCTAAAATCCTTTCTGTTATCTGAGTATCATTTTATCTAGCTTGCTATTTGCTGGTGTCATCTGCAATAAATAATTGGCTTAATAAATGCTCAAGTTTAGCCTCCATCCCTAAGAGGCAAAACATAATGTATGCATTATTTCTTTGAAAGAGCAATTTGTAAGTTTTGCCAAGAAGTTATATATTTGATATAGAGGAGTTTGCAAGGCAGCAGAGGAATAAAGACCATTTTTGTAATGCAATCCTGTCTCAGTCAAGCTCTTGCAGCTAACAAATCCCCTGGCAGGAAACCTCTCAGTGGACTGTTTCCAAGTCCTCAGCTTGAACAGCAGTTACAGGCTCTTCAGAAGAGCAAGCCCAAGATGGTTCCGCACCTTTGACTTCTGACACTTCATCCTCCTGTTACCTCATGCTTCGTGAACCTCTGAAGGAATACTTGGCTGCCCTGTTTATAAACAGCCTTTGCCTTCTTCAGAAACAGCCTGGAAGGACGTATCTAGGTCACAAGCAACAAAACAGTCCCCTAATTAAGTCAAAGAGCCAACATGTCACTGTTTGTACTAGTAGCTGGGTGGCAAAGATATACCCTGCATGGAGCTGGTGCCTCACCCAAGGGCAGAGTGAGGTGGCTGACAGAGACAGCCAGTGCAGGAGGGCAGAAAGCCATAGCCAGGTGCTGTGGGACAGAGCTGTGTGTACACGGCTATGCAGCATATCCTATACCCATTAGCTAGCATGGCCTGCTATACTCAAAGGCAGCAAAGGACATTGAATGAAGATTCAATTGCCAGACCAGCTTCTGTATCTAAAAAGGGTAGGCATCAAAGATGCCAACTTGAATAAAATATGGGGGAGGCAGGTAAACCCTGCCCCATAAGAGGCTGTGCACACACACCATTTGAATGGCAGTGCCTATCAACTTGGAGGGGGGGTCTATTGAGGAGGGGCGGAGGGACCTTGGCCCCTAGGAGTCCATTCTGTCCTTCACCTCAGACAACAAAATGTCTTGTTTTAATCATCCTACTAGCAAGCCCACTAGTAAAAGATGACTCAGCTCGCCATGTCTCCCGCCGGAAGTTCAGACAGCAAAATGTCTTTCAGTGGCCCAACCCCTTCCTGTGGCATGCCCTGAAACCGAAAACACCACACATGCCACACTTAAGCTTGGGGGGAAACCAACTCCTGGTTCCATTGGAAGACTTTCTTCAAACTTAATTGCTGTGGAGGGCTTGGTAATCCTCTTGGAGAGAGCAATGGGAAGGGAGGGGAAGAGTTAGCCCAGCCCTCCCTAGTTGCAACCTCCTGGAAGATCAGCCTCACTCACCTGGCAGTTAAGCTTGGAGGAGAATGTGTAGCCCTAATGGGGGTGCACATACATGTAGACATGTGAGAATGTTGTGTGCTGCATGCCGTGTGTGTGTGTGTGTGTGTGTGTGTGTGTGTGTGTTGTGGCTAGGGATGGGGGAATACGTCCGTTTCAATTTCTCTAAAGTTTTTGATATTTCCAGTCTTAGGGTTAGTCCTCCACATTTCTACATTCTACATCCTGTGTGCAGCCTGTGAACTTCCATTATCACTGGCTACTAATAATGATGACTATATGCTACTTCAGGATCTGGTTGGCCACTGTGCCCTAAAGAAGCCATTCTTTTAGCTAAGAGTCATGAGGTAATGCTTTAACAGTATATTCACATGCATGTTTACTCCAGCTTACTTCTAGGTAAGTTGATAGAGGACTGCAGCCTGGAGGTCCTACATGAAAACTACAAGTGTCAGGAGACACTTACTCCATCGTGTAAAGAGAAATGGGTTTCTGTTTACCCCAGTTTCACACATGGCAGTAGTTCCACTTTCTTATTTTTCTGTGGTGAACGATTTTACCCACCCCTTTATAAACATTCTTTGCCTTATTAATCCTGCTCTCAAGACTAAAACAAATTAATTGAAACAAGCATTTTGTTTTAGTTCATTTTATTCAGTAGTCAAAAGGTGTGGTTGCCAAGAGGAAATTTCATTATGTTTCTGTCATGTAGGTTGTGGTTTGGGGGCAGGAAATAGAAATAAATTCACAATTTGGAACAATAAGTTGATGCAGCTGGTAGTTTGATCAGATTGGACCCCTCAGTTCAGTTTCAGGTCAACACTGAACTCCCACAATCTCTTTTAAAATTCATTGATATATTCTAGTGAGCTATTCCCAGTACTGACCTACATTCTTGACACATCTCTGACTTCACTAGGGTTGTATAAGGTGAAAATCAATGAATAACTTGAATACAGAATTCCACGCCTTCAGATTGTGCCTATTTAATAGCTATTTCACAAAGTTGTGTACACAGTAGTGAACAGTGTGCATGGGGGTGGGTTTTTCTGAAGATCTTGATGTCAAGCTTATTCACCTGGATTTTTCTAATTCCTGTCTTGCTCTGTAATCTCAGTGAAAAGAGAGTTTGTCCCCCTTATCCCAGTTCTGTTTAAAATACGAACAATATTTGCATATTATATACATTATTGTATACATTATTATACACCTATACACTCCAAGTTTCCAAAGTAACCAACAAATACAATTGTATAGAAATACATATACTTATACAATTACACTACATAAATATAATACTGCATGGGACTTGGCTCTTATTATATTATTATTATTATTATTATTATTATTATTATTATTATTATTATTATTATTATTATTTAAACCCCAGCCATTCTGGGCAGCTCCCAGCAGAATAAAAAAAGTGATCAAACATTAAAAACTTCCCTTCTAAAAGTCAGGTAGTTGTTTATTTCCTTGACATCTGATGAGAGGGCATTCCACAGGGCGGGTGCCACTACCAAGAAGGCCCTCTGCTTGCATAATATATGTAATTTTTGCATATAAATTTGCATGTAATTAGTCAGGTTTGTTTTTTAAAAAACCTGATAATACACAAGTGGCTCAGAGATAAGTGGGGACTCGATACAGGAGGTAGTGCAAAGCATAACTGGGTCAGAACCACTGAATTCCATATATAATTCTAAGGTGCTTGTGTACAAAGCTTGGGACTAGGATACCTGAAAGATCACTTCATTCTTTATATACCCAACAGATCGCTGGGCTCTACAGGAAAGGGCCTCCTGCAGATATCATCTCATCCTGAAGTTAGCATGGTGACATCTGCTCTTTGGAACTCCCTCCCATTATATGACTGCCTTATCAGCTAGTCAGCACTGTCAGCCTTGAAAATGCCTATCACCTGCTTAAAGGAATGGAATGTGGTTAGCTGGATTCAGCTGGCCCACCTCAACCTACCCAATCAATGCTATACATATAGCCCCCTAAGCCACAACCACCTCCTATGCCACAATTTGCTCTCAAGGAAAACTGGAGCTCCTCTTCTTCAGTTTCCATCAACCAGCGTTCAGAAGCATACTCTGCCTCTGGAGGTAGAGCGCAACCATCAGGGTCCATAGCCACTTATTGTCTTCTTCTGCATGACTTTGTCTTTAAAAGCCATCCAAGTCAGTGACCATCACTGCCTCTTGTGGGAGCAAATTCCATAGCTTGCCTATGCACTATATGAAGAGGTATTTTCATTCAGAAGCTCTTTTGTCCTAGGAATTTTGATCTCCTAAGGTCTTCCAACATTTCAGCTTCTTTTGATGCCCCCAAGTCCCAGTGTTATGAGAGAGGGAGAAAAATGTGTCCTGAAACCTAGACGCTAAGATAGACTTGAATCATTATCTGCCTGAATGACAATAATAATTTTGAACCTTAGTTTTTAAAAGCAAAGTGGTAAAAATAAATGAGTCAATACCTGCTGATCTTCAAGGTACCGCAAGACTCTTCCTCATGATTGCAGCAAACATTGCCCATTGCTCTGTGGATCTACAGTCTTGAACTTAAAACATCAAGTCCAGCAATACAAGATACGCTGAAAATGCTGCAAAAAGACAGAGAGATATTATTCACATCAATATGTATACATCCCACTGTCCCACATGACAAAGGAAATTCTACAGGGGAAACACATGCAATGACTTCACACAATGCCTGCTTTCCAAGATCAATCATTACCTGTGAAATGAAGTTGGTCAATTTGAAATACTTATCAGTCCTCCCTTCCTTAAAAAAGGAGGCCCGCTATATATAGGATACTGAACTCTGTGAGATTTATTCAGAAAAAAAATGTAATGTTGAAAAAGAAAAGAAAAACCTGACATCAGGAGGATAGGAAAGTTAACTTGAAAATGAACTGCCTACTGCAGGTGAGTTAAAGGAACTCAAAGTAAAGCAAGAGACACTTCAAAGCGTCAGTGAAAGAGGAGTGTCACGAGGAAGCTGCCAAGTGGGAGCCATGAAATGATGAAAATGAATACAGATCATCTTGTATGTTAAACAATGATCAAACTTCCTTAAGCGACCCCTCATCTTTATTTATTTTTTAATATAGATATATTGAATAATAGAACACAAAGGTTCTCAAAGCACTAGACTTGCCTCCCTTGGGAGATTCAGACCATGAGAGATTCAAGCTTCTCACCCTGAGCGCCAATCAACATTTACGCTTTCACTGGTCCACAACACAGAGCATCGAATTCCTACTTCATTCATACAAGCTGTGCACCTTCACTTGATAGCCAGTAATAGGCTTATTCATTTAGGACAGAGTGAACAAGCTTTTATCAGTTGAGGGCCAAATTTGCTCAGAGATAATCTGTTGGGAGCTACATGGCAGAGATGAGAGGGGCAGGACCAAAGTGGGCAGGGTCACCCACTTCCTCCTTCCTCTCTATCTTTTTACTACCCCGTCTCTCTCTCTGTCTCTGTCTCTGTCTCTCTCTGTGTGTGTGTGTGTGTTCCTCTCTCCCTGCAAACTAAAGGACTAAAGGTCTGAAATGAAAGCTTGCAGAAGGCCTTTGACATCCATCCAGATGTTACATGTAGCTTAGAGCTACAGATTGCCGCCCCTGATTTAGAGCAATTATACTGCCCTTCATAATACATAACTCAGATTATAGGTATGTATACAAAAATGTATAAAGGTAAAGGTAAAGGACCCCTGGACGGTTATGTCCAGTCAAAGGCAACTATGGTGTGCGGCACTCATCTTGCTTCAGGTCGAGGGAGCAAGACTTTGTCTACAGACAGCTTTCCGGGTCATGTGGCTAGCATGACTAAATCACTACTGATGCAACAGAACACCGTGATGGAAACCAGAATGCATGGAAACACCATTTCCCTTCCCTGCGCAGTGGTACCTATTTATCTACTTGCACCGGTGTGATTTTGAACTGCTAGGTTGGCAGAAGCTGGGACAGAGCAACAGGAGCTGACCCGTCATGAGGATTCAGACTGCTGACCTTCCGATCAGCAAGCCCAAGAGGCTCAGTGGTTTAGACCATATGCCACCTGCGTCCCTGTACAGAAATGTATAGGATTGTACTGTTAGCCACAATGCTACACCGGCTCAGTACTGGGCCTGATAAGCTGCTGAACATTTTCAAATGCAATACCACCTAGAACTATGGGAGAGAAATCAGCATAAATCATACCTTCACACCACTCTGATACTTTTTTCCCCATCTGGAGAAATAAATAAGTAAACCCCATTAGACTGAGGAATCTTGTCATGAAGGTTCATAACATTTTTACTGAATATTAACCAAATGATTGGTTTATGATTATATTCAAGGCTGAGCTGTTTACTAGGAGCATAATTGTTTAGAAACAGATCAGAAACTATGATTTACATCTCTGAAAGGTATTCTGGTCTCTGAGATTTGCCACACTTGGCAAAGTTCACATGTCTGATAAATGACAGCCCTAGAAGTGTGGGATTTTTCTTTTAACAGTGTTATGCCTTAAAAATCTCTGACTGGGCAAGGATAATGGAATTAAGAATCTGCTTTTGTACATTCTTGGTGTGAATTCCATCTGATCCGTAAGTTTTTGTTCCATTCATATTAATGATGCGTGCATTCCTGTCAATACTTTCTAAAACTGGTCTTAAAACTTGTGGGATGGGATCAAAACAATATTGCACGAAATGTATCATTCATATATTTAATGCTTCCAATTGATTTATGTATCTATTAAACATTTAGGCCACTCTTCATTACAAAATACCATAAAACAACATACAGTAGTATGCAAAAAGAAAACCCACAAAGCAACTAAAATTATCACTCAGTGGTAAAAACAATCACATATAATAGCAGCTGTTCAACACCTCTTGAAACCTTGAATAGCCATAATTTGAGTTGCCAATTGCTAAGAACAGATGTATTTTAATCTGACAGCAGAATACCATCAAGGTTGGGGCATTCCAAACCTCCAGAAGGAGACAATTCCATAGTCAGGGTGCCAATGCAAAGATGACCTGATTCCATGCTATTACCCAGCATGCAACAGCCAGCAATGGAACAATGAGAAAACACTCACACTCACATGCAACGACCTCAACACCCTCATCAGCTGAGAAAGGGAGAGGACACTGACAAATACTGTGCTTTGCAGCGTTTTATAAGATCATTTATAACGCCTTCAGTTCAGCCCAATAACATTGAATTGTACCCTTCTGTAGTGTGTGGAGATTTTGAGATTCTTCGGAGGCTATGGAGAGCAGGTTAGATAATTATTGGATCCAGATCATGATCCAGGCAAAAGTAAGAGTATTTTAGTCCTCTTGATTAACAGTGGGAAAGCATGACATAACTCTCTCCTATTGGAATCAGTCGTACTTTAAAAGTGCCTGTCTTAAGACTGGATCATTGTACACTTTATTTTATAACAGGATGTCTTACAAATCTGAGCTTCTGAGGCTGGTTATATAGGCTGTTTTAATTTAGAAATTAAAACCTTTCATAAGAGTTAAAGAGATGCAGAGAGGATAAGACGTGGAATATAATATGCTGTGGTGGCTTATGCTTAATGCTATCCTTCCAAAGTATGCCTGATATTAAAATGTGTATAGATGCTAGGTGGGTATCACTTTCTCCTTATCTCTTTATCTGTGGCCTGATCCCCAAATTCTTACCAGAACGTGACCAAAGCAATATACCTTTCTGCTTTGTTATCTTCATCCAAAATCCAAACATCTGACTCATGTCAGTCTAACCCAGGGGTAGGCAACCTAAGGCCCGGGGCCGGATGTGGCCCAATCGCCTTCTCAATCTGGCCTGCGGACGGTCTGGGAATCAGCGTGTTTTTACATGAGTAGAATGTGTCCTTTTATTAAAAATGCATCTCTGGGTTATTTATGGGGCATAGGAATTCATTCATTTTCCCCCAAAATATAATCCAGCCCCCCACATGGTCTGAGGGACGGTGGACCGGCCCACGGCTGGAAAACGTTGCTAACCCCTGGAACCTGTCATTATAGAGCAAGGACAAAGCCAAACAGATACAAGTCTCACCAAACTGAACTACAGTGTGTGTGTGTGTGTGTGTGTGTGTGTGTGTGTGTGTGTGTGTGTGTGGACAAGCTTTGCTACAATGTGCAGGCATGTGTATGATATCCAACATATCTAAAACAGTCAAGAACCACGACAACAGCTTCTCTGAAGCCATGTAACACTTAAATAAGGTTAAGACTTCTAATATAGAATTTTGGTTTGTTAGCCATTCACTTGTATCACTGATATCCATTGTGAAAGCCCCTTCTACAGGCATGTTCAGATTCAGTCAGTTAGTATTCCCAATCATTCTTTTCCATATTTCATAAAGCAAAGCAAAAATGTGATTGCAGGCCACCATGCTGTCTTCTCAAAGAGTCACCATAATGGAATGGTTAGTGCAGGCATCCCCAAACTTCGGCCCTCCAGATGTTTTGGACTACAATTCCCATCTTCCCCGACCACTGGTCCTGTTAGCTAGAGATCATTGGAGTTGTAGGCCAAAACATCTGGAGGGCTGCAGTTTGGGTATGCCTGGGTTAGTGATTAGAGTGGGTTAGGGTTAAGGTGTAGTGGTTAGAATGTTCAACAAAAATGGGAGGCAAATCTGGGTTCAAATTTCCACCCAGCTCACTAGGTGACCCTGGTTCTTATTTTGTAGCTGAAACAGCACCACCATCTGTACACAAGAGAGAGATGTTAGCAGGCTTGAGGGAACCCAAAGGCTTACTTAAGTCCAACAACCCAAAGAGGACTGAACTTGCTCAGTAGCTAAGTGTTGTAGGGTGCAGAGGAAGTAGGATAGGGGAAGAGCAATGGAATGGAGTGTCTTTAAAGAGGACCTGGCTGGCTGGTACTTGAAGTAGGAATACACACCATAGCATTTTGTTGCAGGTGCAGTTGTCACTTTCAGTTTCTATAAAAATGATTGTCTCCAGCCAAATCCAGCCCCTCCATTAAGATTGCAATGGTTAAAGTATTCCAAGGGCAGAGTTACAAAAACTTTCCAATAGCATCATTCACCAAGGGTGCTTAATTGCAAAAGGCACCTCTTGTTACGTTTCATTTCTAAACATTGTGTCGCTTTTCCTTCTTTGCTCTGCAATGGCTCACTTGCTCACACGTCTCTCCATCTTGGTAGTCAGAGAGCCAAAACAATATTGCCTGATGTTGTGCTCTCACTTATCTGAATGGTGTTGTGACTCATCTAGATTGTGTATATCAGGCATCCCCAGACTTCTGCCCTCCAGATGTTTTGGACTACAATTCCCATCTTCCCCGACCACTGGTCCTGTTAGCTAGGGATCATGGGAATTGTAGGCCAAAACATCTGGAGGGCTGCAGTTTGGGGATGCCTGGTGTATATCCATCACATTTTCTGATTGTCATAAAATTTACACTAACCTGAAAATAAGGAGTGCTCATGGTACATTGAAATTCCAAGAGAAATTTTCCCCAAACTACCAGACATCTACCAAATCCATTCCCTCCTTGAAGTGACTTCATATTGACCAGACAGCAACCATGTGATGAAGTTTCCTTAGGAAGGGGTTCTATCAGCTACCCCATGTTGGCCCAATTTCGGCTAATTCAGACTATGTGAAATTACAGCAGTAATTCAGATTTGCATTATTTTTAAAATCATATTTGAAATGTGCCTTGTGCATTAATTCTTACGATTTTTCTCTTTCACCATATGGTTCATCTTAAATAGTCTGATGAAGCTGTACAATAAATAGACAGACTGACAATGGCCAATTAGAAATCTGTTCTTAAATCTTGTGGGTTTTTCCAGTACAGTATCAGCGTTGTCATTCAGGGATATTCTTCATGTATTCTTACAAAAGTCACTGGTTATTTTTTGATTCCATTGTTTCAGGGATTTTTTGTTTCCAAAACAAGAAACGGTCCACTATTTCCCCATATCAGTGCTGATCATTTCCACTGAAGTCTATGGGAGTTCCATGTATGGACAGAAGGTATATTACTCTTCAAATAATTTCAGCAAAGTCAAATACTTAAAAGCTATTTCATCACATCAGTTTCCGCCTTGGAATAGCAGGCAGGAATTACATTGCTGCCCTGTTAAAATGTTAGCAACCACATTTCATTTTTTGAAAAGGCAATTTATTTGTCCTGAAATAAAGAGTTGATTATATCTCTTATTACTGTTACAAGAACTTGATATATCACAGAGAGGAAGAGTTACAACATGTACCAACTATCAACCAGGAAAAATGAATCTGATTCATAATTCACTTTGAGACTGTCTAGTTAGTCAATCAAGTGATTTGTAATCATAAAGGCTGCCAGGAATTGAATGAATAACGGGCCACACTAAAATCCTTGGATTTCGTAGTATTCTTATTTCATTATGCGACTTTTATTGCTCTTGCTGGTAGTTGTCTCTACTTCAGTAGAACAAATTAAACACCCCACAGTTATTTGCATGAATCTATTCGGCTATTTGATGCGCATACAAAGAGAGTGACCACTGGAGTAACAGACAAAGCTAGATTTCTTTTCTTCATGAAAGCTGAACCTTTTTATGATGTAAAGCTTGTGGAGAAAGAGCCTATGCTCCCATCCCCATTTCCTCCTGAAAGCATTTTGGGGGTAATGAATCTTAGCATACTGTTACAGTACATTTTCTCAAGTTATTTTATAACTATAGAAATGACATAATTCATATAGCATGCCATCTGTTTAACAGCAGCATCCCTTCCCCTGCCTCTTAATCTTTACAGATTATCAACCTATTAACATGTTAGCACTAAATAACATGTGATCGCCAAATGTAGATTTCTGTAAAAAGTGAGATCCAGCTAAAGATATGGAAATAGAAAACTAAGCTACATTTGACACATGTCTCCCTAAATACATATTGCATTCATTTGATTTCTTTTTGTATAAGAATAAAATAAAACAGACTCCTGCCACTACACAGGAAGACCTTCACAGGAATTTATTTATTACATAATAAATTTTTAGACATGCTGTTTGCCATTCTCAGTAGCATCCAGACTTTCCCCCCTGTTTTACATTTACTGTACAATACTTCCATAATGACATAGGTATGCTGGTGTTTGAACCAAACATAACTGATCCAAATATAATCAGATATGGTTAAGGTAGATTGGCCCCCTATAACATTTTTACACTCCCTGCAATGGATGTTGCGAGTCTGAAGTCTTTTTCTCCTTGCCTTGCCTTTTTTTTAAAAAAAAAAAAGCTTTTAAAAGGACATGACTGACATATTCAATGATATATTTTTACAATTGCATTGCTGTTCTTTTAGACAGGAGGACCGTAAAGTCTGCAGTTGTTTTATCAGCCCTCTATCAGCAATCCATGTGTGTGAAACAAACTTCCTATTAAAACTAATTGTAAATTCCCATAAAATTGATCCAAAATATGATGGTTAACTTCCTCCTACAATGAAATGTTACCAGCTCCAGAACTTATATGTGAAATGTGGCACTAACAATGCACCAATGTGAGATCACATTTCAGCGCAGAATAAGAATTCTCCCTCCAGAGAAATATAATGAGGGAAATATTTAGAATGTACAGTTAATTTAATTTAATTTAAAATATAGATTTAGACTTCATCATATTCATTTACAAAATATAAACTGGAATCACTTTTAAAAGTATGTGATTTACAGCTGCATGTTAAAAGGAAACCTAAAAAGCACATTTGTGATACAGTAGTTTTTTTCAAGCAATAATAATAATAGGAATCTGCATGTGTCCACTGTGATCATTGTGCTGAGGAAGAAAAACAAGCACAATGGATATATTAATGAAGAATTAAATTGACAAATATATTGTACATTCATCAGACAAAGAATAAAACAAAGCAAAAATATATATAATGATGCTTCATTGAGCTCTGAATTAGTAATTCTATTTTTGTGGATTTTAATTGAACACCCTGAATTCTTTTAAAACTTCTGTTGGCTGTAAGTAAAAACATTATTTTTCATATTTACAATGTGCCTAGATCATGACCTAGACGTTTTACAGTTAACATAAGATTAGTGTGCAAATACAGGGAAAATAAAAGAACACATAACATGAAAAATCTGTAGCTCTATGTCACAGTATATTGGCAAGGACTATACATACAATACTGCACAAGTCTGAAAGTTGATTTATCATGAATTTAAGTCATTGCATTCTTTGATGCATGCTTTGAACAGGCTCATAGTTCCATTGAGGTCTGTGATTCATTTTACCAAAAAGGAATAAAAATAATAATTTATTTATGTGCCTTATTGACTCCATTTACTTACAAGTATATACCATCAAAATCAATGAGATGTACTCTCAAGTAAATGTGCTAGTCATGATCGTAGCTACTACGATACTAAGCACTTTGAAGTAAGTTCTATTGAAATGTTGCTTTCACATAAATGTCTTTAGAACTGACATATAAGCATATTATCAGTGCACGCCTACACATGATTACTCAGAAATAAGTCCCATTGAGCAAAATGAGACTTACTCCCAGGTACTTGAGTATAGGATTGCAGCCTCATATTTAACATTTATGCACATCGCAAGGGAGACAGCTTATATAAATTCAGGTTGCCAGCTGAATCCCAAACTATCCAAATCTGTTCCCCTGCTTTATGCAAGAAACCCCATGAAAATACAGCTAGGAAATGTAATGCATGAACTCATGCAAAGGTTACCAAACTGCAATCAGATGGGTTGCTTTCCTATCTATCTGGAACAAATTGGAACTAACATGTTTAAGTCTCTACAACACATTAACATTCCTGAAGTCCTCCAGACTCCTCAGAGCCACTTTTGTTAATGGTAGCAATTTTCTCAATACCCTGAAATGTAGTAAAACTAAAAAGCTGCTAAGATGTTTAATGCAGTGTAGAGTTACAGAGACAATTGGATATAACTAATTCTGATAGCTTGGTCAAACATAAGAATATACATTTGCAAGATCCCACCACATGGAACAAAAGGGACCGTACAGAACAAAGCATTCACAGAGTAACTTTTTAGCACCCTGTCAAATGCATTTTTAATAAAACAGATGCCTATAACAATACTAAACATTTCCTCTTTTTCTCCCCCTCATGGTGCACATCTGTCTTTGGATTAGTAGAAAATTATTGTTCATTAAGAATTCTGGTTTTTAACTAAACTGGTGGACTTCGCGTGTTTTGGCAAACAGCATCACTTTAATCTTTGGTATAACAACACAAAGGACAGTGAAATGGATTTTACTGTCATTAGTATAAAAGCCCTGCAACAGCAGAGGTTAATGGTTGGGCAAGAGACTCCGTACCCTCTCTAAATATCCTTCAGAAGTGTTTGTGTATTATCCAGTTGAACACCCCTTCCTCTTGTAAATCAAACCCATTAAACTTCTAGGTGAATAATAAAACATACTGTACTACAAATAATAATAATAATTAAGACCCATCAGGCTATTGGATTTTCACAACACATTAAAACTAATGTGCTGTTGTTCGTCTTGTTGTTGTTATAAATTATTGCAGGGAAAACTGAAATCAGAATAATTTGCAGGGAAGGAATTAATGATTCCAGAAACTTAGGAAGCAACTTTGTACAGGTCTACCTAGAGTGCCTACTTCTGACAGTTGGCAAAGGCAAGATACCAACTAAATTTGTTTTCTCTGTACTTAGGAATGCCTGTCTCTCTGGTGAACTCACACCCTTTGGGGAACTAGGGTTATGGTTGTTCTGAGAGGTTCACCTACAGTTCTTGTGAGGGTCAAGTGCTAGATTTCCAAGAACAGGAGGGATCCTGTTCCTCTCCTCAAGGATCAATTTATCTACATTGGAGCAGATTGCTGCCATAATCTGAGGACCTTATGCAATTGTGAGTGGAGTTTCTGTGGCAACCACAACCTTTTAAACTTAGTTCTGGTTATGCTCTTGGAATATAGTCAAGCCTAGAAGTGAATTGGAGAAAAACTTTCTGCTAGATTTGGAGTCCTAATGTAACTGGAAGTGCCGTGGAGTAATATATTCATAAAAGTTGGTTTCACAAGTTTCTTTTACAGCCCTTTTAACATAAAAATGGAAACCATGGACCATGTCTGACCAAGGGCACAGGCACCCCGAGAACCGTCTCCTCAGCAAACTGATTGAAATCTAACATTTCTGCTCACATGACAGTCCCTTTCATTTCAATGGAATTTGCACAGGAAAAGTTTCCAAATGCCCTTTGAGAACAATACCAGAGTGTACCAAAGCCCACAAGGGAAAGCTTTGCCATCTACAACTTACCAAGGATGCCCCCTGTGGGCCTATCATAGTCAGCAAAACTATTGAAGTAGCCTTATCATCAGTCTCCGCAGTTGGCTTTGAGCACAATATATTTCCCACAGTCATGCCTGATTCAAGTACATGCTGGTCACTGGTCTGTGTCTGTTCTACAAGCTCATCCATGCCTGGGGTTAGGTTGCTCAGTCTGGTTCAATAGAGCCAGTATTTTCACTGCACATCATGGATCTGTCTTTATTAGTGGTCAAGGGATCAACAGGCCTTTCAAGAGACTCTTTATGTTCACATAAAAAGTAAAGCAATGCCTTAATTCATTTACTTAAATACAGCTTCATCTGAAAATAGAATTGCCTTTCTTTTTTAAATGTTCCCAGTAGGGCTACACAAGGCTTCTGCTGATGCAAACGAGATAGGAATTTGTTTTGAAAGCTGAAATATCTTTTATCAGATTCCCGCCCCCTGCAAAAAAAATCTCTTTTATTTAAAAAATACTTTGCTTTATTTTAGTCCCTAAGAGTTTCATATATGCAACTTCAAAAAAAATGCCATTTCTAGGGGTCCAGCTCCTTAAGAAAGGCTTATTCAGATAAAAGGCAAAATTCCCATAGATCATGAGAATAAAGATGTTAATAATGTACAAGTACTAAGAAACCTATAGGACACCATCTGGGCAGCAACTAAGCTTTAACTATGTGTAAATCCAGCACTGGCATGAGCGGGGGGTGGGGCTCAATTTTGCCCAAAGACAAACTGATCCTAAGTTCACAGCTGGAAATACTGTGGGTGGTCTTACCCAATGTTATATTAGATCTGGTGCTAAGTGTTAATCTCATGTGCACTTTGAATACAATAACTGAGAATTAAGTTTTCAAACAATATAAATTTGAGAAAACACATTGTAATGTAACATTAAGCCTTTTCCTGACGAGGATAAAGTTGCTATTATACGCAGCTCTTAGAACTGATGAGTGTTAAAAGGTACAGTAAGTAAATCTGTGAGGAGCGTACATCTGTCACTTCAATAGGCGTGCACTCCTGTTCGAGGGGTTAATGTTTGCTAATCTAGCTGGCTCTTGTTTCTCTCCGGTTCTGTAAGGATGAAAGGCTGCAGCCTTGTTTTAGAGTTTCAGATTTGTATTTCACTGAAATTCATCTTACTGCTTTTTGTAGGTGGCAAAAGAACAAGAAAGGGCCAGAAGGATACATTGACTGTTTGGGCTCTGATTTGCCATGCCAAGTGGAAGAGGGATAATAAAACATTTGAGGAATTAGCAAACGTGACCATAAAGTGGTCCCAAGTGGGAGCCATTTTAGAAGTGGTTTATTTCATCAGTGTTCTGCATTATTATACTGAGTCTTGGCTACTAATTACTGAAGACTGAATAGACAAGTTGAAGTCTTGCCTTAGAAAGCCTTCTGTTGGTTGAAGAATATTGCAAGCTTCTAAGTAACAGTGAAGTAGAGATCTTCCTTCCTTGCACATATTTCCTGTGCAAATTCAAGCTATGCATGTTTACTTGGAAGCCCCACAAAATTTAATAGGTCTTATTCCTATAAAAGCATGCATCATATTTGCACCTCCAGTCTCTCTCTCTCTCTCTCTCTCTCTCTCTCTCTCTCTCTCTCTCTCTCTCTTTGTGTGTGTGTGTGTGTGTGTGTGTGTGTGTGTGTGTGTGTGTGTGGTTTGTTTTGCTCATCTTTTGTGTGCTAATGGCCCTGCACAGTGTTGAATTTGGTTCTGGTAGGTTGAATCAATGCAATTAATATCACAGTGCTATGTTTCATGCATGTTCAAAGAGTGGTATTTTTGTTCCTGTAGAACAGCATTTCTCAACCGCTGTTCCGCGGCACACTAGTGTGCCGCGAGAGGCTGGCTGGTGTGCCGCGAGTGCAGCGGCGAGAAGGGCGATTTGGGGAGAAGGGCAATCCCCAAAGCGAAGAAGACCTCAGGCCTGGCAGCTAGGCCTCTTCCCCACTCGCACCCCGCGCCGTCTCCTAGCAACCGGCCATCGGCGGCGCTGATTGGCCGGCGCGGCTCCCGGCGCCATTTTCAAACGGTTTTTTTTTTTTTTTTGCCGAGGCGGCCGGGCAGCCCTCCTCCCTCAGCCGCCGCCATTAACCATTCTCGTCCCGGGCTTAAGCGGAGGCGAGTCTGGTCTCGCCCGGCATGGAGAGCGGCCCTCTGGCTGAGAAGCCCCCTCTGAGGAGGAAGGGGAGGCGGCGACAGCAGCAGCAAGCGGTGAGGCCCGCCGCCGCGGGGGGAGTGCCTGTGAGGCGCAGCGACGGCGGCGCGCTTCTATTCGAGACCACTGGAGGGGCCCGGCAGGCCTCCTCCTCCTCCTCCTCAACCGCCTCCTCCTGCGGGCGGTAAGTGCCCCCTCCCACCCCTGCCCTGGGTCCTTAGGGTGAGGGGCGGGTGACGAATAAATTCATGGTAATAGGAATAATAGTAATCGACGAGGGGGGGCAGGCGGTGTGAGGTGCTGGGGGTGTTGACCCCCTCCCCAATATTATTCGCTTCAAAAGGAGGGGGGCGTAAGAGCCTTCAGCCCCCTACCCGTCACAGGGACGATCCGATTGCATCGCCACCATTACAATCATTATTGATTACAGTACTATTGAACCCCAGGCCCAGTTTTCTCCCCGAAAAGGGGAGAGCGGCACAGAGTTGGTGTGCCTCGTGATTTTTTTCATGGAACAAGTGTGCCGTGGCCCAAAAAAGGTTGAGAAACACTGCTGTAGAGAGACTGCACACACAGTTTTGTTTACCGTGACAAAGATGACATGAGTCAACTGTCAATGTGTATCTTTCTGAATTTGTGCATGGAAACAGATATATGAAATACATGATTTACCATGCATATTTACTCAGAAGTAAACCCTATATAATTCAATAGGGCTTACCTCCAGATAAAAATGTACAGAATTCAATCATTTACCTCAGCCCACAAAGCACTTTCTCCCACTGAGCTAGTTGTGGAGTTCACTGGGATCCCTTTGTCCCACTTCTGTATTTTCTGTTACATAGATAACTGGATAGCTAAGCATGTTGTGGCAAATCTTACAGAACAGTTTCATGACAGGATTTCTCAAGCCACATATTCAACTAACGTACTTTATATGTGTAGCCTGATCCAATGCATGTTTACTCAGAAGAAGCAATTTCCACTGTGGATTAGATTTTGCACAATTCCATAACCCCAGGCCTTTCAATAGGACTTATGCAAGAGATCCTGCAGGTAGATGGTGTTCACCTGCATTCTTTCATAACAGGGTGAAGAGCTACATCATATGGCTAACCAATGTGCTTCAGTTGAAAGAAAATTAGCTGGGTGCACAAAAATTAGCTGAAATTACGGTAAACAGATATGGCTTTTCCACCAGCATACCTTCCATTCTACATCTGCTGAATTTCTGCCTGTGGTACTGCTGTTAAGAGCATATGGTCATTGCCAAGGCAGTGAAATGACGGCAATTCCAGATCTGGAACATACAAAAATCATAGGGAGCCCTGTAGAGACATACTGTATAAGTCTTTCCCAGAATCACACCTGAGATCTATTAGCACCTAGCATATGCTAATCAAATTCACTATAAAAAAATCCCTCCAGGACTCCATCTTAGACTGTTGCAGCTACAGACTTTATGGCTTTATCTTTATACCAGCTTTCTGTTAATCCCTACCACACACACTTTTGCTCAGCAGCCGGCCTAATGAAGAGTTCTGCATAACTCAATTGCTTGCTATTTTGATCCATCTTCCTCTAGATCTGGAAGACCCAGGTTGCAATCCAAAACACACTTACTAGGAACTAAGGCTCACTGAACACACTGACTTACTCCCAAGTAAATGTGCATAGGATTGCACAGTTCCAGAGTGATCCTAAGCATGTTTACTCAGAAGTATGTCCAACTGACAAACCTAGACAGCAATGACAAACCTAGACAGCATCTTAAAAAGCAGAGACATCACCTTGCCGACAAAGGTCCGTATAGTTAAAGCTATGGTTTTCCCAGTAGTGATGTATGGAAGTGAGAGTTGGACCATAAAGAAGGCTGATCGCCGAAGAATTGATGCTTTTGAATTATGGTGCTGGAGGAGACTCTTGAGAGTCCCATGGACTGCAAGAAGATCAAACCTATCCATTCTTAAGGAAATCAGCCCTGAGTGCTCCCTGGAAGGACAGATCGTGAAGCTGAGGCTCCAATACTTTGGCCACCTCATGAGAAGAGAAGAATCCTTGGAAAAGACCCTGATGTTGGGAAAGATTGAGGGCACTAGGAGAAGGGGACGACAGAGGACAAGATGGTTGGACAGTGTTCTCGAAGCTACGAACATGAGTTTGACCAAACTGCGGGAGGCAGTGCGAGACAGGAGTGCCTGGCGTGCTATGGTCCATGGGGTCACGAAGAGTCGGACACGACTAAACGACTAAACAACAACAACAACATGTCCAACTGAACTCAATTGAGCTTGCTCCCTAGATAGGGAAGCTGGTGCCTCCAACCAGATGTTTCTGGACCCCAACTTCCTTCAGCTCCTGTCATGCTACTATGGGAGTTGTCTAGTAACACTGAAAGGGGCCATAGGCTCCCCTCCCTGTTTCAAGTCCCACCTCTGCCATAAGACTGTGTTTTTTCCTGTGCATAAAATGGGAAGAATAGCAGAATTGTTGCAAGAGCCACAATAATAAATTCTGCCGCACTGAGCACATTTTCAATGATCAAGTAATTAATTAAAGATAGCGCTCTCAAAGTTGGACATCAAGGGATGTTTTTCACAGAAGCCTTATCAGGATCTTCTTCAAGGCGACTGGATCTTGTCAAAGGGCTTTCTTTCAGCCGACTTAACAAAACTAATGTTTCTTTGGAACTGAGCACATACCTCCCACGATGGCTCTGGGCTGCTCCGGCGTCCCACGAGAATCTGGATGACGCTCCTGGGGTAGGATCAGAGTTCCCCGCCAGAGGAAAGCAGCGATTGGCCAGCTCGCATTAGGAGGCATATCCCCGAGAGATCTAAAGGCTTCTCCGACGCGACTTCAAGTGATGCTGGTTTCTTCCCGGAGCTGGCAAGCTTCACAAACCGACTCACAGTCCACGCCGAAGTCACGCCGAGGCTGAACTTCAGGAACTTGTAGGCCTGGGCTGGGCACTGGCTTTAACCATGGTTTTAATTGATTTTAGCCATAGATATTCTTTTTTAAAAAACTATGTCGGCTTCGGGGAACTCTGGTTTCCCGAGCAAGAAAATTGCTCAGAGCCGATAGGTCTATTGGCAACAGCCGAATGTGTCTGGAATGTGCCCCTTCAGATGATGATAGGGTCCAATCCCCATCAGCCCTAGCCAGCACACCCAATGGTTATTAGGAATGATACAAGCTATAGTCCAGCAACATCTTGCGGGGGGGGGGCAGCTTCTCCATTCTGGCAATACGTGGTTCTTTCTCAAACATAAATCTAACCTCATCGGTTGCCTCTGTTAACCGACTTCCAGATCTAGGCAGCCGGTCAATTCATCGATGTATCAGTTAAAAGCCAGACAGCTCATCAACTTTTTTTAAAAAAATAAGCCTTTAACTGATTGACAGTTTACTCATTACCCGTAAATAAAAGTTGATATCACTAAATCAGAACAGTTTCCAGCTCTGGAAACAAATCACTTCTGCCTCTCCCAAACGCTGTAAGGTGGTTGTTATGGTTGAATATTTGCTCAGCAACTGCCCTTGTTTTGGAAAGAAAGAAAAAAGCACAATGTTTCCGAATACAGGTACAGTAGATCAAAGGTGCAGATGCGGATTTGGAACACGGGTTCACTTCATCCAAGAGTAAAATTATTAGCCATATTAATAGCTCACTTAAGCCTAGGTATTTAGTCTTATGAGGTGCAATCCTGTGGTGGTCTACTTAGAAGTAGGCCCCAGTGAGTTCGATGGGACTTACTCCTATGTAAGCGCACGCATAGGATCGCAACTTGACTCAAGTCTGCAAGCGCACATACTCTGGCGATCTCGTTATGTAACAATGGGCGTGCCTTTTCTCTATGTCTGAACGTTGCACGATTCCCCATCTGCCCGTCTAGCTCGTGAGTCTTTCGTTTTTCCAATCAAACGACCCTCTTAACGCTTCCAGACAAATTGATCAGACGGTTTCCTCCCTACATTGCACTCGGGAGGGGACTTTGAAGCCTGACGTGTCTTGGCAATATCGCAGACGGACATACGGAGAGACAGATCGATAACAGATTAGCTATAGGCCGACGCCTAATATAAAAAGAATGAACTCTTGCTTTGCCTTGTTTTCTTCTATTGGACTGAACCGGGGTTGAGCATCCACGAAATGCCCTTTAATGGTTTTCCAATGGCTTCTCATTATGGGCCAGTAAGGGCTGGGGCGGCTGCGTCGGCGCTGTTGCTCCTCGCCCTTCTTAAGAACTGTTGCCTCCAAAGCAGACGCCACTCATTGACATCAGTGGCTAATCTCATTGATGGAAATGGTTGCGTTTCACACCCGTATTTCTTAAAGGGGGTCTTTCCCACACAGAAGCTGACCTGCAAGCCCAAAGTGCGACGAAGCCCTTTTGCACATGCTCTGAGTTACTCGTCTTTATTCCTGCATTGCAGGGGGTTGGACTAGATTACCCTTATGGTACCTTTCAACTCTGCAATTCTATGATCCGAATGGTAGTATACTGCCAGCATTGGCAATGAGACCAGCACTAGCAGGAGACTCCGGGGTGGAGCCGGAGCACAGAGCTGTCAGTCATTCCAATTCAATATTCCCTCTCCCCCCCGCCCCTTGTTGTTAATGATCCTTTTTTAAGATATTCACAGACCCGTTTGCTTTCTGAGCACAGAAGCGCAGGCGACCAACTTCTCCCGGAGAGAGCTCAGCGTAAAGGGGTTTTGCGTTTTCTATTTTTACACAGAACTGGCTGATTTGTCTTAGGCTATTACTGTCTATTACTGCTGGAAGTCTGGGGGAAAGGTGGGAAGCGGCGGATTCTGGCAATCTGCCTAAAGAGAAATCAATGAAACAAATTAATCCTTCGCAGGCTGCAATGACACAGTAATCCATCATTCAGGACTGCTTTTATACACCAAATCAGAGTGCAGAGGGAAAAGCCCAGGGGAATGTCAGAGACAACAACTTTCACCAACACTGGGAAAATACAGAGGAATCCGTTTATTTAAAGAGGATAGATTTCACTTGATTGCCTGTTTCACCCTATAAAGTTTTGTGTGTTTTTTTTACCCCTTCCCCGACTGCTGAGAAACCAATGGGAGAATGACTATATTTCCCAAGTGTTCCCAACCCACCCGGTCTGCATCTCCAGCATCTGAACAGACTCTTCACCACCTGAGGCCTGGAGCAGTTGCTGTTTCAACGCCACACATCCACAAGATCACACCCTTCTGCTCTGCATCACATTAATCAATCCGGAGTTAACTGCCCCGCGACCATCTGCACTCACTGCCGCTGGTTTTAGATTAGAATCCCAGCTCCACAAATAAGTGTGCACCGAAAAGAGGGGGCGGGGAGGATATCGCTTTTCGGTCACAGCCAGCTATTGGAGAGTGCTCAGGATGGCTAAAAGATCACTAATCCGTATTAACAAGCAGGATGCAGGATCTTCTGTGCGTCTACTCAGAAGGAAAACCCCGTTGAACTCAATCGGGCTTTACTCCCGGGTAAGCCTTTGGCTGCAGCCCTATATCGATTGACTGGGCAGTAAATTCCCACCTATCTCAGTGAAACTTTCTTCGGAATACAATGTAGGGGCATAGGATTGCTCTGTAAGCGATCTTTACATTGCGTCCAGTCCTTCTCCAGATATGTACTGGAGAGCGCGCCCCATAAAAACTCCACTGGGCTGACTCAGAATCGGGGCCTTTCTTTGTGTGCTGTCTCTACCATCAACAGGGAGCAAGAGGCCAGAATCCACCCAGCTTTCATGGGGCAGCAGGGGTTAAAAGCAGCAAAAAGAGTTTTGCTGCCACAGAGGCTGGAGGAGTCGGCTAAAGCCTGTCTTAAGCGCTCAAGGGGCTGAGAGAGAGAGGAGCATCTGCTGCTGTTCTGAACCCACAATCGGAGCGGCAGGATTCAAAGTGGGTGGCTCTTGCAGTAGGAGGCCACGTCGGGACTACCCGCCCACTCGCCCGCCTGAACCGGGGGAGCTGCTGCTGCTTCTGCACCCCTCCCGCTTCGCAAGAGCACAAACAAGCGGCCTAGTCACCAAAGCGACCCCCTTACAGCTAGCCCCGTTTCCAACGGCCAGCTCCGTCTCTGGGGCTGTGGAGGGGCTGGGGCAGAAGCATCCCAGAGTCCTGCGGCTCCTTCCAAAATGCAGGCGACGTCCGATGCTGCAGATAAACACATTAGCCTTCAAGGTGCCGCTGGGACGCCTGGTTCTTCCATTTTACAGCCAATTGAGACCCACCTTTTCTTCTCATCGCTTTGTTGGTGAATCTGATTTGAAAGCGACCCCTTCTAGGAACCAGACGCTGCTCCGAGCTGTGGGGAAACCAGGGCCCACCCCCTCTGAAAATGCCTCTCTAAGCCCTCCGTGGCTTGTTATTTCACACTCCTCGCATAACAAGCAAAGAGGGATTGATGCGTTGCTGAGGGGGATAGGAGAACTGATCTGCAAGAGTGGGAAAGCAATCCCTACAGGCGGGGTCTCACGCTGGCAGGATTGACAAAGTGATCCCTGCTGTATCGCCTAATAGGCAGGATTGGGTCCTTCATGGAGCAGAACAAAAACACAGTAGGCTGAGGGCTTTTTCTAGTAAGGGTCCAATCCTGCTGGTTCAGGAGAAGGCAGGTAGGGTCTCAGATTTGGAACAGTCAGCTGCCGAGTTATTTACTTCCCCAGACCTGAAATATGCTGAAGTTAGTGTTTGGGTGTCCCCATGCATGCACAGATCAGAACCTTTCATGTTTTAACATTGACTTCGCAATGGGATATATGTCACACACACACCCCAGGTGATAGTTTAATTTGAAGGTTCACCCCACATCCCATGTGAGGACCGAATTTGTGCTGAGGAACCGATTTTCAATGCTAGGGCTCAGTCAAGGAGCCTTCAGGTCGTGATGAAGATGATGTCTGGTCTCTCTCACCACTTGAGCAGCAGTAGACATCGCCCCTCTGGAATTCTTGGAATATGTGTGCAGATTTAACACTCAGCTTGGAAGCCGAGCTGAGTGTTTGAATTTCTGCTTTAACCTTGGTTATAAACTGTGACTCTTGAGTTTAGGAAAGCAAACTTGATAGGAAAGTTCCTTGATCTGTCTAACTATGGTGGAGATACAAAGACTCATGCTAGCTCTTTGATCCCAGCAAGAGTAACATACAAATATGTCTCCTCCTCTAAGGTGAAGAGGAAGGAGGAGAAGTAAGAAAATTAAGAAAACATCCCTGAGAGTATTAGACTAGCACCCGAGAAAAACTCACCACAGGTTAAAGCATGGGTAGGCAAACTAAGGCCGGGGCAGGGGGGTGGGCTGGATCCAGCCCAACCGTCTTCTAAATCCAGCCCACGGACGGTCTGGGAATCAGCGTGTTTTTTACATTAGTAGAATGTGTCCTTTTATTTAAAATGCATCTCTAGGTTATTTGTGGGGCCTGCCTGGTGTTTTTACATGAGTAGAATGTGTGCTTTTATTTAAAATGCATCTTTGGGTTATTTGTGGGGCATAGGGATTCATTCTTCTTCTTTCAAAATATAGTCCGGCCCCCCACAAGGTCTGAGGGACAGTGGACTGGCCCCCTGCTGAAAAAGTTTGCTGACCCCTAGGTTAAAGGATAGTCCGGGAGGTTTAGAGGTTCCTCTCTCTACTTTCTCCTGTACAAACCCACTAGTCTTCAGTACAAACTGAGTTGCACTTCCAAGAGGAAGTAGCTAGAAAGGGTTTACAGAGCTGAATGTTATTTTCCAGGAAGGCATGAGCCAAGCAAAGGCGCCTTTCTTTTTATACAACACTAGCATCCTTCATAGGACTCAGTTTCTAGCTCCAGAAGCCACAAGTTTTATCTGTAATCCAAAGCTAAAGGTAAAGGGTAAAGGGGCCCCTGACCATTAGGTCCAGTCGTGACCGACTCTGGGGTTGCGCGCTCCTCTCGCATTATTGGCCGAGGGAGCCGGCGTATAGCTTCCAGGTCATGTGGCTAGCATGACAAAGCCACTTCTGGCAAGCCAGAGCAGCACACGGAAACGCCGTTTACCTTCCCGCTGTAGCGGTTCCTATTTATCTACTTGCATTTTGACGTGCTTTCGAACTGCTAGGTTGGCAGGAGCTGGGACCGAGCAACGGGAGCTCACCCCGTCACAGGGATTCGAACCGCCGACCTTCTGATCAGCAAGCCCTAGGCTCAGTGGTTTAACCACAGCGCCACCTGGGTCCCTTAATCCAAAGCTAGACATATCTTTCAGTGAAATCCACATTTCTGTTCAGGGGGAAGTGACAAATCCTGAAATTATATTATCTACATTAGAAGATTATATTATCTACATTATTTTATCTTACTGGATCAGACCAGGGACTTGCCAAGTCCAGCATCTTGTTTTCACAATGGTCAACTGAAAGCCTGTGGGAAGCCCACAAGCAAGACATGAGAGTAATAGCCATCTCCCAGTGTTGTTCCCTGGTAACTGGTAACTCAGGGGTATACTGCCTCTAATCTTGGAGATAACATCATGGATAGGAGCCACTGAGAACCTTGAAATCAATGGATTTGTTCAATCCCCCTTTACAGCTACCTAAATTAGTGATTGCTTTCATATTTTGTGGTAGCAAGCTCCGTACTTTAATTATGCCCTGTATGAGGGGAAAGTTCTGTATGTCCCACCATTCAGCTTAATTGCATGGCCCCGGGTTCTCATATTTATGAGAAAGAAGAAAAGCATCTCTCTGTCCACTTTCTCTTCTCCATGCCCATATTAGTTGTCTTTTTCCTGTACAACAAAGCCCTTGCCTCATAGAGAAGTCATTCTGCACGGATAACTTTGCTTCTTTGCTGTTCCTTTTCCCATACCATTTTTGAGGTACAGCATCCAGAACTCTATGCAGTATTCCATACATGCGTCACACCATAACTTTGTATAATAAATGCATAGTGGTACTTTTATTTTTGATCACTTTCCTAATGATTGCCAACATGGAATCTGCCTTTTTTGCTGCTGCTGCTGCATACTTCACCATGCCCTCAAGATCCCTTTCCTGGTCAGTCACTGCCAGCTCAGCTCTCATCCATGTATATGTGAAGTTAAGAGTTATCAGTCTTATTATAATTATTAGCCTAATGTGTATCAATTTATACATAAATTTAATCACATTTGCCATTCCATCACCCACTCCCCCAGTTTGGCAATCTCCTTTTGGAGATCTTCACAAATGCTTTTTGCTTTTACAACCTCGAATAATTTGTTGTCATCTATAAATCGGGCTGTGAATAGGCTGCAATGCGTGCAGAGCCTAGGGGGCACTGCAGGGTGTCTATGAGCTTCTGCTCATTAACCACACAGGTGTTCTGTTGGACTTGGTGGTAGCTTTCCTGATCTGCAGTATATATTTTAACTGAGCATCCATTTACTGCAGTTTTGAATGTTTCTCTCAAGTATTTTGAAGAAATTTGACTGATTTGGCTTCCTTGTTCAACTTTTTCACTAGTCACCCCCTCCTTTTTAAGAAATTTCCTCTTTCGATGTTCAAGCTGTGTTGGATTTTCTTGGCATTTCTCCACTTACAGTACATATTAACTGAATTTGACCATTATTTCCAGTTTGTTCAATAACATGCCTCACACCAGGTCTTGGATGCCACTTAAAAGTCACCACCTCTCTAGTTGGTTCCATGACTGACACCAAGTGCTCTGGGTGATTACCTCTTTGCTTAATGTATGTACTGTATAATCAGTTACCTGTTAATGCAACACTTTATTCTTTGGATACCTTCCTGAACTGATCCTCCATCTCAAGATCACCTTGAGTATTTTGTTCAGGCAGTCAATCGTACATCTCCAATAAGCTGATTTTTGGGGGGTCATATTGCCAACCATAGTGATTCTGTGGTGGAATCTGTCCCATTGTTTGACTCTGTGTCAAAAAAAGTCTGTGTGTCTTTTTTACATACAGAATGACATTGCCTCTAGTATACAAACAGTTTCAAACTATTAAACATGAAAGAGAGGCATGTGGCCTGATACATTATGAGAATGCATGGGAGATTTGTTCCATTTACCACATCTCTACAGATTCCCTTGCTGCACTCACTAGGCTGGCTGCCTGTAATCCTGTCAAATGCCATTTTTTGTGTACTGCAGTCTGATACTGTGCATGTTAACTCAGAAGTAAGAATGTACTATAGGGCTTTCTTCCCAAGTTAGTTCACCTAGGATTTACTTGCATCTTAACCAAGTTTAACGCCATTTGCCCACATTCTTCGTAATATTGTCTCATACTTCCCTCCCTCTGTTATTTCCTCCATTGCTTTTTTTTAGTGTAAGCTCCTGGGAGGCAGGGACCTGATTATATTTGCCCACTAAAATTAGACAGCTGCCTTCACTATTTCCTATACCTGCTAAGAACATTTTTGTTTTAGCAAGCCTACCCAGACACATAATTTCAACATGTGATTTTAGTGTGTGTTTGTTTGAAAACTAATGACTTTATTATATTTTGATGAATTTTAATTTCAATATGTTTTTAACATTTGAGTTTATGGATGTTTTTATGGATATTTTTTATGTGAACCACTTAGAGGTTCTTGTTAATTAAGTTGGAATACGAATCTTGTAAAATAAATAAAAGAGGGGAAATAACTGCATTAATGCTACTTAATAATTTGCTATCTTTGCAATAAAGGAAGGTAACGGTCAAATGTAGTAGCAGCTGAGGCCTCAGACCTTTAATGGCTGCATCCAAGGGTGAATGGTGTAAGTGTCTCCACTTGGTGACAAAGTACTGCAAAAATTAAGCAAATTGTCCCTGGAACATGCTCCTTCACCTATACAATGATGGTGGCTCCTCTCCTCTCCTCTCCTCTCTTCTTGAGACTTCTGGTATTACTGGAAAGTTCTGACACAGAAAGGCAGGCACTCAAAACTCACACTTTCCTACCCAAGTCAATGGGGTTTCTCCAGATTAGGTAAATAATTGGTTGTGATCAGAAGCTTTTGTGTGACAACAGCCAGCTCTAGTGGTAATGTATTAAGGAACCATAATCCATTTCGCCCTCCCTGTAGTGATATGTTAGCTACACTCCTCCATGACCTTTGTCTGTCTGCCCAAAAGCCCCACCTAGTATCAGTTCAGTCCTTGTAAGCATGCCCATTATTTTTCAGACAGAACTTGAATGGCCTCTCCCCTGCGTCCTGTTATATATACAGTATATATTTAAGTAGGACAAACAATGCTCTTTCCGTGGTCTACGCCAAAACAATGCATTCCACTATAACTTCTCTTGAGATTGAAAGTCTGGAGCAAACTAAAATCCATTAGTGTTCAAACAAACACTTTGTCTCAAGAGGCTTGGCTGGTTTGGGTGTAAAGCTGGTTTGAATGTCCGCTTCCCTAGGGAGGGCAAAGTAGGGGAAAATATATCCCAGTGTGAGGAGGGGAGTGTGATGGACTTCACGCTATGCTAAGCATAGAAAAGGCCCCTTCAGTATCTGATCCAGTATCTGTCAAAACATCCAGGAGGCAGATCTCTTCTAGCAGACACTGCTTGGGAAAAGAGGGGAGGTCACACAGAGAAGGAAACTGCCAGGGTCAAAAGACAGTGAATAATTCACTACTGGAATAGCAAATAGAAGCAAAGCCTGTCTCTTAACTTCCTCTGTCAGTTAGAGCTCTTATCACATATCCAGCTTGTGAACCAAAGCGCTTCGTGGTCAGGTCTTATTTTCTTTTCTTTATTTCGTTAAATAAGAAAAAGAAAGAAAGAAGACCTCACCTGATAGGGCTCAGAACTCACATCAATTCACACCCATCTGGAAGTTTCTCCCAAATGTGTGTGTAGGGGGCTGTTTACAGCAGCTTTCTAGTGAGCAAAGCGCACTCCATATTATGTCCAAGGACATTCGCTTTTTTTAAAACCTATCATTTCACATGATCTGGAGCAGAACCATTCCTAGGATTCAAAATCAGCTTCAAGGCTAGTCCCTTAGTTCAAATTTCTATCCTGTTCCTAAATTCCCGAAGTTTCTTCTCATTTATTATAGCTCATAAAGCCATCTATATTTATATTTGAGAGAGGGACTGGGGGGAGAGAAAGTGAACGCTGACAGCACAATTCTATACATATTTACTCTGATGTAAGTCCCATTAAGTTCAGTGGCACATACTTCCTAGTAGCATAGTTCCATGAGCTCATAACTCAGTCTAAGCCAAACATTTCCCACTAATGATTAAGCTCTCACGTATAACACAATGGAAAATAATGCCACTTTCTGACAAAAGCTTAATGTTAAATGTAGCATAAAGCTGCTACCACCTTATTCTTGCTCTTATTAGTAACCTCCTCCACCTTTTTACCCTTCAATGCACTCTAAGCAGCAATATTGCACTGTGGCAGAAATAATCATTTTTGAAAAAATATTTTCCATACTTACACATCAAACAAACACTTTAAAAAGCAGATTAAAACCTGATCCCAGCCAGCATAATATATATCACCACAAACCAGACAAACTAAAAATGCCTAAGCTTTGGTAGATCCAAATAGCAAAGGTACTGCACAAGCCTTCTGTCTGATTCCAGCATACAGCCACCCCATCTAATATCAACCAAGAGTGTCTTCCATTATGGCTGAAAGCATAATGCATTATGCATTATGAAATGCATAATGCAGGGACGTGGGTTGCGCTGTGGTCTAAGCCACTGAGCCTCTTGGGCTTGCCAATTGGAAGGTTGGCGGTTTGAATCCCAGCTCCGGTTGCTCTCTCCCAGCTCCTGCCAACCTAGCAGTTCGAAAGCATGCCAATACAATAATTAGGTACCCGCTGCGACGGGAAGGTAAACGGTGTTTCTGTGCGCTCTGGTTTCCGTCATGGTGTTCTGTTGCGCCAGAAAAGGTTTGGTCATGCTAGTCACATGACCCAAAAAGCTGTCTGCGGACAAACTCTGGCTCCCTCAACCTGAAAGCGAGAAGAGCGCCGCAACCCCATAGTCGCCTTTGACTGCACTTAACTGTCCAGGGGTCCTTTACCTTTTTTTTACCTGAAAGCAATGCAAGCTCTCTGAGCCCCTCAGCCTTCCTCCCTTACTCTCCCAACCTACCCCTTTCCCTTTCCGCTTACCTCAGTGGTGGCATAATTATAGATCAGGGGTCAGCAAACTTTTTCAGCAGGGGGCCGGTCCACTGTCCCTCAGCCCTTGTGGGGGGCTGGACTATATTTTGAAAAAATATATGAATGAATTCCTATGCCCCACAAATAACCCAGAGATGCATTTTAAATAAAAGAACACATTCTACTCATGTAAAAACATGCTGATTCATGGACCGTCCACGGGCCGGATTTAGAAGGCGATTGGGCTGTATCCGGCCCCCGGGCCTTAGTTTGGTGATCCCTGTTATAGATCTTGCCTTGAAAAGCAAAGGGGAAATATAGCTTCCTCTTAATTTCTTCAGCAATAGCTTAAGTACTGCAGGGAGTAAGAGGGGGAAGGCAAATGCTCTCTGCTGATAAGGGGCTCCATAGGAGAAAAACAGAAACACACAAATGAGTCCCTAAAATCCACATTTCCTCCCCATACAACCCTATGCTGTTTGTAAGATATGTTGCAGGAAATTTGATTAGTGCATAAAACCGAGCATATTTGTCCCCTTGGGCTAGCAGTAGCATCATGGATATAGCTGCCATTGAATGGCCTTACAATCCTTACCTGGCTTACCTGTGACTCTGTGCACAGCTCAAAACATAGCTTTGGGTTTGAATCCCTGTGTTAATTGCAAGGCGGGACTTAACTCAACCAGTGTTCATAGAGGTCGATCTCCAGAACCTATCAGCCATAAGGCTCCAAACCAGTCACAAACAATAATAATAATAATAATAATAATAATAATAATAATAATAATAATAATAATATATTGTTTATACCCCGCCCATCTGGCCGGGTTCCCCCAGCCACTCTGGGCGGCTTCCAACAAAACAAATTCTAAAATACAGAAATCCATCAAACATTAAAATACAGAAATCCATCAAACATTAAAAGCTTCCCTAAACAGGGCTGCCTTGAGATGCCTTCTAAAGGTCTGGTAGTTGTTGTTCTCTTTGACCTCTAGTGGGAGGGCATTCCACAGGGTGGGTGCCACTACCGAGAAGGCCCTCTGCCTGGTTCCCTGTAACTTGGCTTCTCGTAGTGAGGGAACCGCCAGAAGGCCCTCGGAGCTGGACCTCAGTGTCCGGGCAGAACGATGGGGGTGGAGACGCTCCTTCAGGTATACCAGACCGAGGCCGTTTAGGGCTTTAAAGGTCAACACCAACACTTTGAATTGTGCTCGGAAACGTACTGGGAGCCAATGTAGGTCTTTCAGGACCGGTGTTATGTGGTCTCGGCGGCCGCTCCCAGTCACCAGTCTAGCTGCCACATTCTGGATTAGTTGTAGTTTCCGGGTCACCTTCAAAGGTAGCCCCACGTAGAGCGCATTGCAGTAGTCCAAGCGAGAGATAACTAGAGCATGCACCACTCTGGAGAGACAGTCAGTGGGCAGGTAGGGACTCAGCCTGCGTACCAGATGGAATGCTTCTAAACATGTGCAAAGTGCCTTTCCCTCATCATTGAGTATCCAAACTCACTGTCGTCGTCGTCCCCTCCCACCTCTAGCCTTAAAATATAGGACTTGCCATTCACAAGATCAGCTAGTGAATGAGCCTGAGTGTAAGTTTCAAGGATGCCTTTAAAAACCGCATATCATGACACCACAATAAGAGAAGCTATCTGTGTTCAGCAAACTATTCCTCCCTTGCTTATCACAATCTAATAGCCAAATAAATGAATAAATCTTTAAGGCACCCCAGGACCTTCAAGACTTATAAAATAGTTTTGGGACCCCTTTCAAGGCCTAGAGGAAATCCTATTGTTGGGGCAGATGAGATAATGGTGTTTTAGCCATGATCCACAACAACTGTTTTCTTTCCACTGGGGATAGGCTTGTTGAAGAATGTGGTCTCACCCCTTCAAGTCCATGCTGTGTTCAAGTTTTTCATCTTTAAAGAGCTGCCTAATGCAAGGACCTGGAGAAGCTCTTGGGGTCGGGAGAAGTATGCTAATTGGGAGGGCCTAATTGCTTCAAGATATTCCGGAGAGCCTCATTGATGGGCTTGGCCTGTTCCTAATAAAATGAAGAAGCAACACGGACTTCAATCCCAAAAGCAGGGGGACTCCTGGAGTTTCCACAGGCAAACCAAATGACTTCACCTAGCCCCTTATTCCCCCCTCAGATGACATCTTGAGGGAAAGCAGACTCTGTTCATCCTCCAGAGTCATAAATTGGCTGTGCCGAGGCCAGTAAATCTGGATTGATTTTAAAAGGCTTTTTCATCCTCCCAATCAAATGAAGTCACTGTTAATTAGATGTTTTTTGTTAACAGTGTCACTCCTGCCTATATTACCTGCTCACACATCAACCGGACTTATTACAACATCTGGCTCAGCACTTTGCTTTTATTACGAGGAAGGAGATATTCCGATCGTTTTTGATAGAAGCAGGTTTCAAAATCTCTTGGCAGCGTTACCAGAAAGAACCCTGGGCTTGCTGGTAACACAGCCACTGTCTTTTGAGTGGTGCAACACGCACAGAAGCTGCACATCTTAACTCTGAATTAAGGGCTTTGAAACAATATTTAACTCTTCAGCCTATGTTCACAATCGCTAGCATAGCTTGAAAAAGAAAGAAGAATGGTTTCACCTATAATCATGTACTAGGAGTGGCAGGGGAGAGGGGATGCCACACTTGAGCTATCAAAATAATAAAGGCGGTGATGGGCAACCTGCAGCCTCCAGGTGTTGTTGAACTTCAACTCCCATTAGCCCCAGCCAGCATGGTCAATGATCAGGGATGATGGGAGTTGCAGTCCAGTCGTTTCTGGAGGACCACTGGTTCCCTGACTGCTTTTAAAGGGTGGTTTAAAGAGCAGTCAGTTCACACTGGGCTGAAATCCCATACAGCCCTACTAAGGGGTAAGGCCCACTGAAACTCCCTGTGGCCTATTCTGAGTAAACATGCTTTTGCATGTGTTAGATCAGGCATCCCCAAACTTCGGCCCTCCAGATGTTTTGGACTACAATTCCCATCATCCCTGACCACTGGTCCTCTTAGCTAGGGATCATGGGAGTTGTAGGCCAAAACATCTGGAGGGCCGCAGTTTGGGGATTCCTGTGTTAGACCTATTCTTAACTATACATCTTTATGCCATATCCACAAGACTAAAGCCCTTCATTGGGGCAGCCCAGTCCTATTCATGTTTACTTAAAAGTAATTCCTGCTCATTTCAATTGGACTAACTCCAAAGCAAGGGTGCACAGTATTTCAGTCCTAGAATCCTTGATCTGGAAAAGACCCGAACTTTCTTGAGTAGTCTGTTTAAACACTGGGATGCAAGTTTAAGGAGATATTACTCTGCTGTATTGGCTGGCATCTATAAATAGCACAGAATATATTATGTCAACAATATTATTATGTCAACCTAAGCTAATGTCAAACACATTGCAGAGGTTAGAAGCGGCCAGTTAATCGGTATGATGACCCAAAAGGCTTAATAAGAACAGGTTGAAAATATTCTGAGCAGTCCAAGCTCAAATCAGTATGGAGTGGATTGCATCCATAGGTCTTTAAATGGGATTTTAATCTATAAAGCAAAATAATAGAGAATAAAAACCTGCAAAACAGGACACTGTTATAAACCATTTCCTGCTCTGGACAACCCTTTATTTTGTGGGGAGGGGGTCCTCCTAGTGAATAAAATAACAGCCATGATTTCTTTTTGGAGTTTGGTAACCTATCTACTCTGCATTAAAAATGCTCTTTCAATATTGCTGCATATTGCATAGAGAGATAAAATGACATCTCTTGTAGGGTGACCTACCTAGTTAATCGGTTAAAAGCATAATAAGTTGACTGACTCAAAATATTTCCTACTTTGCTGTGTGTATGAAAGTCTGGTGACAGGTAGCTCAAAATGCTTGGTAGGCCAAATTATGGATTATAACCTTTCTAAGCAAGATTTATGGCAGATTCTCCTGTGTAGACACTAGCTGTTCAAGGTGGGGAGGAAGAGATTGTGCATCTAAAAATTAAGCCTATGTACAGTATTACAAGTTGTCCATAAAAAAACACCTGCATTTTTGGTGGTGGTTTATATTTTTTAAAAAAATCTAATCTACCTTTCTGGACAGTGCCCAGCCAAGGCAGCTTACAACAGTAAACATTTATAATATAACAATACAAAAGAAACATACAGCTTTCAATCCCTTCTCCAGATAAACTCAATCAACATACTCAGCCAGCAAATTAAAACACTTTTTGCAGAACTATTTAATATTATGCTCAGTTATATGCATTTGCACGTGCGTGTGTGTGTCTTGCATACTTATTGTCTGTTAATTGCAAAAAGAAAAAGAAAAATGTTTTCAAGTTGCAATCCTTGCCCAGGAGTAAGTCCCACTGAATCCAATGGGAATTACTTCCAATTAGATGTTCCTGGGATTTCACAGAAAGCCCCCTGCCTTTCTCAATAATCTTCAACAAGGCCTCAAACAGGCCAACTTTCAGATCTCAAGAGTCTTACAATCCACCAGGTGCAGCATAATAGAGGTTAAAGCCAGAAACGGGAGTGTGTGTAACACACACATTTATAATCTGTACACACACACATCTGAAAAATCTATGCTTCGGGCCTGGGAGCTGGCAGATAAGAATGACCATCCCGGGGAGGGAGGACACAAAGTGTCTGCTAAGGAATCCAAGTAGGGCTGCCAACCTTTTTTTTTCTGGCACAGCTCTTTCGTAATGACCCAGAGGCAAAAAGTAAACAGGTGAAACTTTTTCTATCACTCCATCTCTGTGTCTGGAAAAGCTCCACCTGCTCAATTTCTGCCACTTAGGTAGCTGTTGAAGGCAAAGAGTGTGGGATGTATTATTACTACAGCAGTCAGGTATAACATTTTCCTGTTGCCTAGAATGGACACACAAGGGAATACGGCTCCAGACAAGGAGGACTTCCAATCATACCTGCTCTGGAGCTTCCTCCCCCTGTGCTTGACCAGGGTAGATGGGTGTGACCCTAGCTGACCCGATAAAAGGGCTGGCAATGCAACGATCTCTCTTATGGACTCTTAGTCTTCGACTCTTGCTCTTCTGGCTCTTAGCCAATGCATGGCTTCACATAGGATGGAGCCCACAAGCAGAAAGTCTGAGACGTAGCTCAGGCTTCTTCTCACTGTAACCACAAGATAAAGCCTGCCTTCAGATTACTGCTGTGAACTGAATATGAGTCAAACTTTATTCTTACTTTTAAAGAAGACTATGTTGTGTTATTATTTTAAGAGGGAAATAAAAAGGGAAACTTACCAGGAACAAGCCAGACTGGGTTGCTTAATTAAAGGACTCTAACGAATCATCAACTTGCTTCCAATAAGTTGCAAAGGGAATGTGCTCTGCTGTTTACTCACTAGCGTGAGCGAGAAAGAATAATATCAAAACAATATATCCTCTCCTACCTTCCTTAACATTCTCACAAAGGGGGCCTCCCAGGAAAGAAAGTGGGGGCGGGTGAGAATTAAATGCCTCAAAAATTGGAACATCGCACAGTCTATCTCCGCAGGCTAGAGAAGTAAGAAGAAAAGGCGAGGGAGAAGGAAAGAGGATGGGGAAGGGGAAGAAAACGGAGTGTGGTTCTTTATTAGGCTGGCAGGGTTAGACACAGCCAGTTGTTGGTTTTCGAAAAGAGAAGTGGTATCCCCAGCATTAAGCCCTGTCCTTTGAGTTTACTTTGTGAGGAGGGGGTATCGCGCTCTGCACGTGCCTACAGACATTCGCCGCTCCCTGCTCCTATCCTGGGTCTGAAGCGCGCTTTCCTACACAGCAGAGCCTCCTGCACTCCTTAGGGACAATCTCATGGAGCTAAAAGGGCCGACTTCGAAGTTCAGCGCCAAGGGGAGCGGGGGCCGCCAGGGTGCAATCCAGAAAGAAAGCTCCATTGAATGCAAGGAGAAGCCGACAAGGCGTTGATGGGCACTTCCCAGGTGGTGGTGGTGGTGCTCCTCCTCCTCCTTGGGGCTCCCAAACCTCCGAAGTCGGGTTCCCCGCACGCGCCCCTTCCCCTTTGACGGGGACTCCAGAGGCTTTCTCCTGCTGGAAGGAACAAAAGCTTGGGCCCCGCTCTTCTCTCATTGCCCCTAAAGCTGCTCTGCCCCCGGCCCCATTGACCTCTCGGCCAAGGCCTGGAGGCTCCGCAGCGAGATGATGTGCCTGCTGCCTGCCTATCTCTGTACAGTAATGCTCTTCCAAAAGAGGCTGCGGAAGAAAGGCATCTGTTTGCTTGGAAGTCCCTTCCTTTTCTAGTAGGAAGGCAGCTTGAGAGGTCGCAGCCACGCGACCCGATTCCCCACGCGCGTCTCCTCGGAATCAAGTGCCAATGAGTTCCAGGGGATTTACTCCCGAGGAATGGTGCGTGTAGCAGGGCAGAAGGCCAAGGAGCGTCCTCAGACAGGCTCCCAGAAGTCGGCCTTGCCCTGCATGCTCTCTTGCTTCGTGGTTTATGGATCCCAGCCCCCCCCCCTCTCTTTCGCTACTGGCACTTTGTGCCTAAAGAGCTGTCCTTTCCTCCAGGTGGAGAATATGCTTTATTAGTTTCATAAAGGTCTCCGTTCGCCGGCTCTCCGTCTTTTTCCCCTTTCTTCCCCTGCTCCCGCAGTCTGTTTTACAGGTTCCAATCTAATTGTGCCTTATGAGCTGCAAAACAGCCCAGAAAGCCTAATAATAACAGAGAGCGCTCTTCGCCTCTCTTTACCAGCCGGTGTTCTCCAGATCTATGTCCCAATATACACCTGGACAGGCGCAGATCCGTCACCCAGGCGCGCCGGTTACGGGTGCATCGCGTTTAATGGGAAGTTGAGCTTCTCTGCTCCGACGCGCAGGGAGGCAGGTGCAGGAGATTCGCTTCTGTTCCAAGTTGCGCGCAGTTCTCCTTCTCCTGCCGCAAAGGCCAGAGACTTAACAGCGGGCCGGCTCAGAAGCAAGTTCCACGGAACTGAATGGGGCTTACTCCCGAGGAAGAGCTCAGAGAGAAGTTCTCAAAGCTACAGCAATAGCCGCAGGAAACCCCAAAGACATCCCACGTTTTGACCTGAAATAATACACGTTGCCATCTAATGGGGGGGAGCTCCTTAATACCATTAAGTCTAGTATTACCCGCGATTGCCCTCGGTGAACCTTACTTCTTGAGTAGACAGTACACAGGATCGGGACGAAAGCTGCCACTCAGGTCCCAGCTCAGCAGAGTCCACGAAGCCGTTATGTCGAAGAACTTGAATCAAAAGGAGGACTTCAAAGTCGACCTTTCTGGTTTCATTGTTTCAGAGAAGGGGTTCTGACCAGGCCTGAGTCTTTACGGGGTCGAAATTAAACCAGGACTTCGCTGGTTTTCAAGGGTTGCATAACTTTATTGCCAGGATTGCTTTCTGCACCCAAAGTCTCGTCGATTCCAGTAACGGAGGATCTCTGCACTAATGAGAAACTGAAATGAATTAAATCGATACGATTCTAGTTGTGCACGCGCGACATATACAAATATAGCCGCCTGCTTTTTTTTGTTGTTGAAATCATAGCAACCTTGGTTCTGGAGCAGAGAGAAAATCCACCCAGGATATTTTAATGTACATGAAAGGGAGGCGGGGGTCTCTCCTTTCTGGCACATGCAGTCAAACATTCTAGGATCCAGGGATGGGCAGAGCTCATGAATGGGAATGGATTCCAACATTTGGAGTGTGGGATCTCACGCTTAGAGTGCTGGCGAAAGGGGCGGGAATGAATAGGGAGTGCGGACAATTTCTCCAAAATCCAACCTTACGGCCTTCCTTTAATCTTACTCCGAAGTCAGCTCCCTTTTATGTTAGGAGGCTTCCTTCCATGTAAGCGGGCACGGAAGCCGTCCAGTTAACGTGACTCTCTCAGGACAGAAGTCTGGTCAGTCTGAAACAAATCCAAGCAACTGTAAGGCCAAAAGCAACGAGAGGGGGGCAAGGGAGGGAGGGAGCCAAGGTCTGCATTTCTGATGTCGAAAAACAGAGAGAAATGCTACCTTGCTATAATTTAAAGAGGTTTGGTTTGCGGGGGATTTTTGTCCGTCTCCCTTCCTCCCACCCCCGGATAACGTGAGAAGCGAGCCAGAACTCGACCTTAAACGCCTGGCTTTATGTGGCCAAAGCTGACACGTCCCTAGGTAGGGATCTAAACTGGCTCAACCTGGATTGTGCACCACTAAACTGGTTTCCCCATTGAACCCCATAGGCTGAGCTGATGGGAGTTGTAGTCTAAAGCTGATAGGGGAAGCTCCAGGTTGTAGGAAGCTGAGCTAGATCCCCGGCGTCTTTCTGTTTCGGGGATCTGAGAGATGCAGATGAAAGTGCGACAGTTGGAGCTAAAACACCTGCGATAGACTTTAACTCCCTCTCTCTGCTTTCAGAAAGAACTCGAACCTGGGAGATGAAGGTTCGGATCCATTGGAAGCATAAAATCGCTTTCGCAGCTCCCGAAGCAAAAGCAAACGGACAACAGGGGGGCAAATGTCGAGTTTGTGTGTGACTTTCCTGGAGGCCCTGATCCCAGGACACGTTGGACGGTGATTCTTAACATCCCCAGCCAAAACACTTTCAGCCCGATCCTATGCAGAGTTAAACATCCATTGATTTTCGGTGAGTTTGGGTGCCTCTAACGATATAGGACTGGACAAATTCACTTGGAAGCAATAACATCGATTCCAAATTCCAATAGCTCTGGTTTCCTAGTAAGATCTGGTTACTAAAGAGTCAGGACGTCAACATTTCATTTGCGGGGACAGAAGAAACTGGACTGGGGCAAAAGGGAGAGTTTAACAAAGCACACAGGAAAGGGAAGGTGTTAAGTTTCACTTCATTTTCCTTGCGAGATGTGGGAAAGTAACAGAGACGCGGCGAAGAGCGATGACCTCGCGCCGGAGTGTTTACCTTCCTTTTTTCTACAGCTGTAACCCCTGGGGCGACATTTGGATGATCTGCATGGACACACATGCACACCTTTCACATACGTGTACACTTTTATCTGTGTGTGTGTGTGTGTGTGTGTGTGTGTGTGAGAGAGAGAGAGAGAGAGAGAGAGAGAGAGAGAGAGAGAGAGAGAGAGAGCATTGCGTTCGCTAAAATAGGGCAGAGGTACTGCATGCGGTGTGTCTATATAGCAATATGTATAACTGTGCAAAGTTCCCTCCTGTGCATGTCAAAGCAGACCCCTGTGCACAGTATATAGGGGCTCCGGTAGGAATGTACATCGTAGTGGTGTCAAAGGGATTAAAATATTGAGGTGGGGGTGCAAGCAATCCCCGCATCACAGAATCGATCACACGATGGGGCGCACAAACACCATTTGAATGGCAATGCCCATCAACTTTGGGGTGGCCCGGCCCCCTCAAATCTTTTATGGGGGGACGAAGGGACCTCGGCCCTTAGTAGTTGGCTCCTGTGGTATGTAGATAGAGAGATAAATAAGTACACAACACAAGCGAGTAAACGCCCTATAAAAGTATTGGAGATAACACACTAGAGACAGCTACAATCTTCTGCTCCCTTGGTTGGGAGAAAGTTCCATTGATCTAAGTGGAGCCCTGAGGAAAATTGCAACCAGAGCGAAGGGAGAATTTCGGTTTTGCAAACACGCGTTCTGTTCGTTTCTGTGACTGGTGCGTTTCTCAGATGCCAAGATATGCAGACACACGTGTGTGTATATAGAGTTTTCATTGTCACTGATAGTATACTAATAGGCGAAGGTTGGATTTGGACTCCGAGCATATGATATCGCAGTCTTCCGCTCTGCCAAATCTGTATCAGTTTCTCCTTATCTACGCTGCACTCTCTTTACTCTTACATATGACCGTAAGACGTTCAGGATAGGACGAAGCGCCGGAGGATCCTATTGCATGCTTGCTCGGTTCAATATCCAAGCCATAGGGAGACTCCCTCCCGTGGAACAACATCCCAATTCACTTTGTCTTTTCCCCAACAGAAGGACAGTCCGCTGGCAGCAAAAACTCCACGCTACCACTTGAAAGGAGTGAGATCTGATCCGGCTCTGCAGTCCCAACCTTGACTTCACGCCTAGCTAGCGTGGCCTAAAGGTGGCTGCTGGGGGAGGTGGGAGGCCGAGTGTAGGAGAGAGAGAATAACTCACCTTCTTTGAGTTTGGGAAAGAAGGATGAGCGGACCCTTGCTTAACGTTGCTTCTTTGTATCTCGCCTTCCTCCGGTGGAGCTCAGTATAGTACAACAACCGTGAGAGGTAGGCCGGCTTGAAAGCCCGTCATTTTCCAAGCCCAAAGAGCTTCTCCGGCCTTTATCCGCACCCTAGCATTCTCCTACCATTTACTTCCCCAATAAGATTATTTACTCAGTCTTAAACTCATTGCCTTTAACACACAAACACAAACTCGCTCCCTCCCTCCCTCCCTCCCTCTCCGCTTGTTTGCGCAGATCCTCACGTTCCAGGGACAAATTTGTTTCCTACGAAGACTCCACTTTTAAAATGCTCCTCTGCAAAGCGATGCCATGTCACCGTGTGCGTGTGCTTCTTTAAGGTACATTAAAGGATCATTGCAGTCTCCCTGTGAAGTCATTACGCCTTTATCCCCACCAATTAACCACACCTCAGAGGGCTGCTATTAACAGCTACATTGAGCTTAAAAGTGAGGTATCCCATTTCAGAGAGATGTCGTGATCTCGCTCAGGAAATCCCAGCAGGCAGCCAAAAATGGAGCTCTGACTCCTGATCTCTGCCTTAACAGGTCTTTAAAATAAAATAAAAAACACCACTCCACGCAACCTCGATAAGGGAAGAATTAAATATACTAGGGGAAAATCTGAAGGCTAGAAAGTTCAGAGGTAGAAGGTTGGAGCGGGAAGGGGAATGTCCTGGAAGAACTTGCGGGACAGCTTGAAATAAAGGAGAAAGAATTTCAGGTGAAATTGCAGATTGGGAGGAGATCGTTGGTCTCAAAAAAAAAAAGCAACTACAACTGAATTGTAAATTAGCAGCAAGCGCTGATTAAAAGGCAAATAAATGCACGTGCACACGTTTGTGACTCTGAGAACTATCCAATCCTCCTAAATTGGTTTTGTGACATCCGATTTCTTATCTCGCTCTCTTTCTCATCACACAAAACAGGAATGAAACCCCATTGATTTTGGGTGTGGGTGTGACTTCCAGGTGTCACAGGTGGGTTGGCGGGGAGTAACAGAAGACGTGATGGGGGAAACTCAGAGAGCTTGAGGAAGAAAGCAGGAACCCTCCTTGCCTTTCTCCAGCAACTCTACCCAGAATTCGTCTTGAAAGAGACGAGGAAAGTCTCTTTCTCTTTATCTCTCTCCGAGTCCTAGCTCGCTCACTTACACACACACACACACACACACACACACACACACACACAAAGGAAAGAGAAAGTGTGGGGAAATGCCTGGAACAGAATGTTGCCGGTCAGCAGCGTGTTTGAAGGGAGAGGGTCTATTCCCTGCCACTTTGCCTCTGTTTCCTCTTCTGGGTAACCTACGAGGCTCCAGTTTAAAAAACTCCCCCCGGTGCTGGCAAGCTTTTCTTGTCTTTTAAATGGTAACAACAACCCTCATCTGAGTCTTCTGCTTCTATCCCGGATACTTACCAGCTCTGTGCTGTCGCCTTATAATAGCACCCTTATGTAGCCTAAACTAGAAAACCAACTTTCTGCTGTTGGGAGGGTGATACTGCTTTTTTGGGAGCTCTGAACACCTTTAGTTGCTCTTTTTTGCCCCCTGTGGCATTTCTCTTACTCGTGTCCTCGTTCTAAAAAAAACCCCGACTACTAACCCGTCCAAAGGCAACAGCGGCCCTCACTCTTCCCGCCTACCCCCATCCTTAAATGAGGCGGATTTAATTTTCAATATTTGGTACACAAAATTTAGCCAGCCGAAAGGAGATTAATTTTCTAGAATAATCCAATTAAAAGATTTCTAAACTAATCTTTTGGGGTGGGGAAACAGGCTGAGGTGGGGGAAAGGAGGGAAAGTGATTTATGGCCGTGGTTGATTGAGAAGACCGGACGGCTCCTTCTGCGGCTCTCTTAAAACTAAACGCTCGCATCTGAAATTGACCAATGTCAGACATCCCTCCCTCCCAAAATTCAATTAACCCAAAGCAGCATGCTTTGAAGATTGATTTGTACCCGTCCTCACTCTAGTGGCACAAACCCGGTATAAATCCCCTACTCCGGCTTGTGGGTCGGGCCGCTTGTTTGCATTGTCTTCCCGGGTGGGTTTAATTCAGATGTTGTATTGGGGAAGAGAGTCGCTTATCACTCACACCATTCTTCCCCTCAAATCATAATGTGGAAAAGGAGTTCGTGCTGCTTACAAGCCCCATGGACTTTTTTCCAAGTGCTAATAGATTTATGGTCTCCCTTTTTTTTCCCCAACGCCCATCCACAGTAATTAGCACATATGTTCTAAATAGATGATAGTTTTGTGAGCAATAAAGCAATTACCCATCGGTGGAGCTGACAGTTCCTCCAACTAAACTCCAACCAGCAGCTAATTGGAAAAGTCATTTCAGCTCCATTGTCTGCAATTAGTCTTGCTAAACTACTGCACCCCAAACTAGCCGGTTTGAGGTTTATTTATTCATTTGCATTTGCAAACGGTCATCGCACCAGGATCAAACTTTTCCAGAGCTTAGATCAGCTTTGCAAATTCTCTTCCTCTGCCTTGATTTTTTTCTCTCTCTCTGGTATTTCTGCCCCTTCCCATCGACACCGAGAGGTTCAGTGGTTCCCAAACATTTGTTCCTTCTGCTGCGGCCGTTTGTAAAAACAGTGTTTCCCCAGCCACTCGGGAATGGTGATCAGTGTTGCCAAACGGAGGTGGCTTAAATGCTGCTTCTAAGTTTTGTTTGATTTTTTTTCTCGCCCTTCTCCTTTTCAAATTTAACTCTGCATTGGGGGATTGCTTAGGGGGTCTTCGCTGTGGCCCCAGAGCACTAAATCAAATAAATCAGATGTTCTGCCTAATACACCGCCGGTCATTTTCTTTGTGACAAATGGGATGATTGGAACTCCAGCTCTCTCACACACGCACGCACGCATTCAGCTAGGAATTCCGGATCAGTTAGCAACGTTTATGTTTACTTTTGAGTGAAGAAAATGAGGCCGGGGGTAGGTGAGAGAAAAGGGGGAAAGCCGACCTCACCGCTCCTTTCTGCTGAAGATGGGGAGGGGGGAATTAAGATGGTTTTACTGATGAGGACTTGTGCACAGTGGGGGGAAGCAAGGCGTTAAAAGTGAGGCCTGGACGCGCCAGCGGAGCTTCACACGGAAGATCCGCCAGGGTTCTCCGCCACTTTATTTAATCTGCGCTGGCACTGGGCCGGGAGATGAGTTGGGGCTACCCGCCGCCGCCTCTCCGGAGCTCTAGGGTCGAAGTCAAATGGGGAGCTCTTGCTTTGACCTGCAGCGTTTAGAAGGCGTTTACCGGTAAACGCGAAAGCGCTCCAAAGAGCGTGGTGGCCAGAAGGTGGCTTTCAGGGAAGCCCGGTTGGCCCTGGGAGGTTGGAGAGATTCATGGGTGGGAACGAGCAGCCCCTAGCAACCATGGCACCATTCGGAAGTATTTCCAGCTTCCAAGCATCCCTGGACTCTTAAGGCAGCAAAGGTGGCTCTTTCTAGTCAGAGGGGCAGCAGCAGTAGTAGAGAGGTATTTCCTGCCCACTCCCTGGCAAAAGGATTTGGAAGCTGCCTCTGAAATGCTCTTGGTTACTTGCAACCAAAGCCATTAGGCTAATAATAGGAAGGCCCTGTCTTTTGATGCAAACGAACAAATAATTCTGTCTAACCAGGTTCTTTTTTCTTTTCTTTTTTGCAAAAAAGGACACATACTGATCTCCCACAGGAGGGTTGGGTGGGGGGAAGAAAAAAAATCGGTTCTGAACAAACAGGGACTTGGCTTTCGTGTCTTGTGGGTCCAACTTTAGCTTACCATGACAGCTATTGGGAAGGAAGAGATCGCTCTCTCTCCGCCCGCCCCCTTATCAATTTATTTTGGATTCACTGGGTGTCCTCAGCAGCAGTGGACGAAGCAGGGCCTCGTGCGAAGCCTACAAAACAAGTCTTTTTTTTTTTACTCGTCAGACCAACAGTTCCGTCCTAGCCTTGAGGAAATTGTTTCGGCTTCCAGGGACTTTGCAAAAATGGGAGAGGCGGGAAGCTTCTTCGAGGTTTGTTCCCTGCTCTGGTTTCCTTTGTATCTGTTTGCCAATGGGGAGTGGTGGTTGGAAGGGACATTTTATTTTATTTACGGAACGAGTCCATCAATGAAGCCGAGGGACTCCTTTCCATCCCAACCCTGCTTGCTGCCAGGGTGAAAGGCAGGCAAGGGGAGCAGGCAGCGCGTCCCTCTCGCCACCTTTCTCGTCTCCAACCGAGGCGCACGCGGTGGGGATCGAGGCATTCCTCCGCTCGCCGCCTCCTGGCTTGAGGCCTAGGCGCAGTCATGCAAGCCAGTCCCCTCCTTCCTAGAGTGAAGGCATTTTCGAGCCTTGCCCCACTTTCTTTCTATGAAGAGCGATTAGATGGCGCCTATTCAAAGCTGCTGATCCAGAGAGAAAAGAGGAGTAGATAAAAGGCGATTTCAAGTGACCTCTCCGTCCTTTTCACACCAACCTGAGTCCCCAGAATAGCCGAGGATCAGCTGGGACAAAAGAGCGTCCCCTCCTTTGCCCTTTCAGCTTCAGAAGCCTCCGTGCAAGGGGTTAACAATAAAGCAGATTTCTCTTCCCCCACCACACACACACCACCACACAGCTTTGCCAGCCTCATGTCTTCCAGGATACTTTTTACGAGCACCCCCCCCCCCACAATCGCTTCTCTCTCTCTCTCTCTCCCCCCCCCCCATGCTCCCCATAGCCTGCTTCAGTGTGGCGCGATTCTTTATGGTCTGCTTGAGCTGTTTCATTGACTTTTTTTTTAAGCCCAACTTAAAAGTCCTCCCGCCCCATCTCCTTAGCTGCCTGAACAGGCCTGTAATAAACACATCTCGACCCTGACAGTTTAAGGGAAAAGTCAGATTTATTAGTTATATCAAGTTTAGGTGGAGCTCGGGGTGATGCTCACACCAGCAGCCAAGCCTGGATTCCCCCACCCCCACCCCCACCCCCTTGATACCCTCTCGACGCCTCTAAGCGATAACTGAACAATCGGTGGGGCAAATCTTTTACTTTCTTACACATACACACACACACACACACACACACACACACACACACAGAGAGAGAGAGAGAGAGAGAGAGAGAGAGAGAGAGTTCTTCTTCTTTTTTAAGCCTGGGAAAGAGAAGTCCAACTGAACCCATCTCCTGATGGGCTAATGCCTATGATAAAAGAAATGGGAGCTGTGACAGGTAACTATTATAGGAAATGATTCTACAAGCCAGGAGATCGTATTGTCAAGACACGGGGGGGGGGGACTTCTCTCGCAAGTGTGCCCCCTTTTCATCCTCAGCATGTCTACACACGCGCGCGCACACGCACGCACACACCCCTACTAGATCTGGGCATAAGCTTGCCTGGGCCGTAAGGGATGCGCGCATGACAAGACAGGTCTCCAAGTGAAGGGTAGATCCTCAGAGCAGCCAAAGCGAGACTTTCCAGCACTGCCATCTACACTCATGGAAAGTCCTCACTCCCCACCCCGCTCACTTCATGGCATCCGCACACATTTATGTCGCTTCGCTTCCCGCATTAAGATCCCCGCAGCTTTATTTGTGCGGAAAGTCAATATTTGGTTGTGATAATTCGCCATTTTGCGCAGGGAACGGGGTGGGGAGCGCATAGGAGAAGAGGGCTCTAACGCAGGAAGGCTGCAGAGCTTGCTGACCGCCTGTTTCCTGTGTCCTTCTAGGATCTTCCGGATCCTTCTCGGCAGTGAAACGAGGAACACTATAAAAGCTGACAAATATGGGTCCCTCTGTTGGCGGGGAGATTCCTGCGCCCCTCGAGGCCACTCGACTACGGCGCCTGGTTTAAGAGGCCCAAAGGACCCTTTCCTGGAAACATTCTCCAGGGAACATTAGTGGGATTTACTCCTTAGTAAGGGCTGTACTGTAAACCTGCAATCCTGCCCCCGCTTTCTTGGGAACAAGTTCCCCACTCAGCTCCGTGGGACTTCGTTCCAAAGAAACAGCTGGTGTGGGATCGCGCTGCCCCTGACCTCTGCACATTTTTCAACTTGTTTGGGTTTCCTGGCTGATGTGTCGGCAAATCCACGATTTCCGTGGCCAGCTGCCGCCGTATGGTTGAGAGGAGACCGCCGCGCTCTGAAAACACCTGGTAACTCAGCGCGACATTTCGCTAGGTGCCAAATGGCCAAGTCGAGCCCAGAAACCTACGGCCTGATGGTTCCCTTTGGGGAAGGTATTTTGCTCCTTTGCCTTGCTTCTCTTACAACTCCACAACAAAAGCATAAAGCCAGACTCTCGGCAGCCTACTTTACAGCTTTCATTTTAGCCTTCGACCACTGGCCGGTGCCTAACAGGGAACCTTTGCCCAGGTTAGAGCCCCTGATTCCCCCAGACGCTCTCTTCCTTTGTCCCAGCTGCCTTTATAGTAAACACGCACCGTTTTCTCTTTTGTAAGAAAGCCTAGAAGGAATGGTATCTTCACATATTAACTTGGAAGAAAGTTTCATGGAATTCAGTAGAATTTACTTTCAAGCCCCAGTCATAGCTGCCAAGTTATCCCTTTTTTTAAGGGATTTCCCCTTATGCTGAATAGGCTTCCTCGCGAGAAAAGGGAAAACTTGGCAGCTATGGCCCCAGTGGATTGTACAGACATTGGATTCCAAGAAAGGACTGCTTTAAAAAGTAGGTCTGATTAAGATGTTGGAAGTAAGTCAACTAGAACTTATATCACATGTGCACAACACAAGCCAGCTTCATTTACATTTATGTAATTTTAATATTTTGTTGGAAGCTGCCCAGAGTGGCTGGGAAAACCCTTCCAGATGGGCAAGGTATAAATAATAAATTATTATTATTATTATTATTATTATACATTATTATTATATTATGGAGGGAGGATTTGCTGGAATATCTCGTGTGGGTGCGTGTTTGTTTGTTGTTTGTTTCCAAACAGGCTTTAAAATGGGAATCATCTTGCACTTGGTCTCCTGGAGTAAGGACATAAATGAAAGCAAGTACAGATCAGTTGAGAACTCTCAGGGATCCATCCGGGCACTGGTGAAATCCTCCCTCTCTCCCATGCACACCAATCTGAGCATCCGTGTGAGTGCATCAGGCTTTGTCTAGAGGGGGTGTGTGAAATCCTAGGTGGCCAGTGGCTATTTATTTACAAAGGGCGCTGCAATCCACTGGGTCTACTTTGCCTGGGATTCTGGGAATGGCCAATTGTGTATGAGATTGGGATGGAGAGTGTGGGTGGGGGGGGAGAGAGAATTCTGCAGATTTGTGCAGATAACAAACGACGGTCGAGGAAGAGGCAGGCGCGCCTCGTTTTTTAACCCGGGCAGGCGTTCCATTGCGCTGGAAACCAACGAGCAGGGAAGAGGAAAAGCCGTGACCCGGCACTAGTGCAGACGGTGAATGCGGCCTACTTCCGCTAGTCGTGGCAGCGGCGTTGCTGGGCAGGCTTCAATGCCAAGGCCTGGCTCGCTGACAGTCTTGGCCCTGCTGGACACCAAAGCTCTCGCCAACGGAAGGCAGAGGGAGGAACCAGCAAATCCGCCACCACTACGCACTTTACTTGAGGAGGGGGCTTTTGGGGGGAGGTGGGGGGAGGGAAAGAGGTGGGTCAGCAATGTTTACACTGCAATTAATATTTGACGAGGACTGGAAATAGTCCTCGAGAGGAGGGATGCCCCTCGACAGGCTGGCTTCTCTGATGGATCAGGCATCCAAAAGCTGGAAGGCAGAGCTTGTCAAGAGTTCGTCGAAAGCTCGAGCTCGCTGATTTGTGGGGCAAGCGGCCCAGCATGCTGGTAGCGTGTGAAAGTGAGAGAACAGCATTCAAAGCACGCCTTCCGTATGGCTTTCTGGGTCTGTTTTAAGTTGATCTATGTAGAACGGGGATGGCATATGTGTGCTTTAAAAAGCACTTCCCAAATGTCATGTCCTAACGAAATGCAGCTGGATCTCTTACCAGAACGGGGAGTGAGTTGCTCAAAGTTGCTAAAAGAATGTAACAGATTTTTTTTTCTCCACTTGGGAGAGAGAGTGAAGATCCCTCCTGTGCTATTTTTCCCTATAAGGATTCTCGAATACACAGCCATGCACAAACACACAGTCAATATATATGATACAGTACTGTATTGAAAAACCACACATACGCCATACACTTGATTTTCTGCAAAGGAATCGGGCCTTTCCATTTTTAAAAAAGCAAAGGTTACAACAAACGGATAAATATTTCTGGGCACAGATCATTTCCATCCCCCAGCTAGGCTTTGCTATTACCTTCTCTTCAGCCCATATTTGGTTTGGGTGTTTTACGGAGGGAGGAGGTTTCGTTTTTTAAATGCCCCCGCTCCTGGTTTCAGGAAAAGTTCTGACAGACACAACGTTTTCCTCTGGTCCAGAGAAGATGGGTGTTTCCGAAAACAACCCCAGAGAGGAGAGCTTTCCTTTTCTGAACCCACAAAGTGACTGGAAGTCCCACCATTTCAAATGAACACAGAGGTTACTTCTATGTAAGTGTGCTGTGGCTCGTGGTCTTAGGCTCAGCCTGTCTGCATCTCTGTTCTCCCATAAAATGACCTTATCAGATTACAAAGCCTTGGCTGAAACAGGAATCCTGGTTGGCCCCACGCAGGAAAAAACAAAACCCCTTAAGAGGAGCCCGTGCATTACTTCCAGAATATTATAACCTCGTTGAACATAACTGATCTGCTTTATTCTACCACCATCCCAGTTCACACGCCTATTGAACACCATCGATGCTCCTTATTTTAAATTCTTCACACACACCCTCGCTGGTTTGCATCTGAAAATGCCATCCGGCTGTCCTGATATTTGAGGGTCAACTGGATTAGCAACTCCCCTCTCCTTAACCAATTTGCCCATTGCGGCCCAAGATGGGGATTCTAAACACAGATAAGAGACGCAGGAAACCTATGCGATTTCCATGTAAATATGGTTAGGGAAACGTTGGGGTTGGGAGTGTTGAGGAAGTTAGAGCTCGCTTCTATTTTTCGGGGCATACTTTAGGCACCGCAAGAAACTGGCGGGGAAACCCGGCTTTTCCCAATTAATTACGTTGTGACCACATTACTTTTCTTTATTTCCTTTTGCTCTTGGAGAGAGGAAAGTGAGCGTGTGAGAGGGAGGGAGAAATTGACAAAGGATTTTTATATTTGAGCCAGCTTCTTTTGGAGAGGTTAAGGATCCCCGCTTGCAATGAAGGATCCATTCATTTCTCGCGGCCTGAATTATTATCCATTTCCCATTCAAAGACCTAGCCAGATCCCTAAAAGATGGGATTTCCTGAAGGACTCATAAAATTGGCTAGGCTTCGCTCTATTTTCGCTGAATCAAAGCAGAGATTGAGTGGGTTCTGTTTTATACCTATTCTAAGAGAAATGTGGTATCCTTAGGGACAGCAAATGCAATCTTGGAGTGGGGGAGACAGAACGTAATCGGAATTAAGGGTGGGTTTTGTAATTATTTTTAATGGGCTTTTCCTTGTCATAAAGGTCTTTCTGTCTCCCCCTCTCTCTCGTTCGGTGGATCTCCCTGTTGTCCCTTTAATCTGTTGACACTCCCCGCCACCACCCTAGATAAACAGGCTGCCATCGATCTTTTCATTAGGTGATCAAATAACAAACAGAGCAGGTGAAAGACAACAGCATTAGCAGGCTGACACTCGTCTGGCAATCCCTCTTTAGGGGATGAAAAGTCCTGGCATAAACACTCAGCCCCACTGAATGGATCCGTTCACCTCTTCCTTAAACCTACCTAGGCAATAGTAGGAGGACTATGGGATTCAGCTTTGGATCTGGACAAGTCGATCCCTGCTCATCCTATACATTCACTTCCCATCTGAGGTTGTTCCCGGAGGCAGCTGGTCCCATGATCTTAAGGACTGGGGTTGGGGGTTTCCACCACATTGTTCAAACAAACATTATTATTTTTTGCTACCTCTGCTTCTGCTTCCTAACTTCTTCCATCTCTGTCTCTCCCTCTTCTCCGCCCCCATCCCTGCTGCCTCTCCTTCAGATGAAATCTGGCGGGGAAGTCCCAACCAGGCCTGAACTGGGTGCCTTTTCAGGGTCTCCGACAAAGCAGGCGAGATTGTGGAGGAAAGCCGAGAAGGAGCGTAGGTGGGGGGGTGTTAAAAAAAAAGTTATATTGCCCAAGTGGAACTCTATCAGAAGAGGATGGGGTGGGGATGAGAGATCCCAACTCCCTACTGCCAGATGCTGCTTCCCAGCTTCTAAAAACCCACCAGAAACACGCGTTACAGAAAGCAAAAGCTACTTGCCTTGGGCAGCGGAGGTTCTGCTAGTTGCTGGTGGAAGCGACCCGGACTCCGACGAAACCTTGTCAAGAAGCTGGTGCTTCTCTGTGCACCTTCTCCCAGGCTTTCTTTCTCTCTCCCCTTCTCCCTCCCTCTTCTCTCTCTCTCTCTCTCTTTTGCTCTGCCTCTTTTTTTCCCCCTCTCTCCCTCCCTGTCTCTCCATAGTCCGGAGAGTAAAACCTTAGATGATATACATACAGAGCCTGTGTGTGTGTGTGTGTGTGTGTGTGTGAGTGAGTGTGATTTAATCTTATTCGTTTCACCTTTTCAGTGACCACCAGAAGACAGGACCGAGAGTTTATTGGGAAAGAAAAGAGAGGCGAGGAGGCAGGCGAGAGAGAGCCCACTGTTGCATAGTCAATAACATCCTTTTTATCAATGCAATCTACAATAGGGACGGCTTGGCAGGAAAAACTGATGCGGAGGGTGGGGAAGGGGAGGGAGGGAGAAAACTACCCTTCATTATTTCACCACCAAATCGCAAACCGTGTCTTCGGGTCCAGGACTCTCCTCTCTAACTGGTGCCTAATATTTTTACAACCTGAGAAGGGACGCACACAACTCTCTCTTTCTTGCCCTTAGCTCTAGTACGCTGCGGTGTTTTGGAATAGCCCCCGCCCGCCAACCCCGACTCTCTGCTGGTGTAGAAACTTTGATGGAAGTTGAGAAAACAGGGAAAATAAGGAGAAGTCAGGAGGGGCAGAAGATCCAGACGCGAATGGAGATATACTCCAATGGGAAGGATTACTCCACATACAAACATGCAGGCAGGGAACAAATATTAAGGGAAAGAGCAATTCAGATATTCTCGTGTCCCTTTCTGCTCCTTCATCGGAGGCGCAAGCTTTTTATTTATTTTTTAACTACACAAGGAAGGGGGGGAGCTAAACAAACTGTAGTTTCACCGCTTTCTTCCTGTCCGCTAGATGGCAGCACGAACCAGCGATTCTTCTAGGACTGGCGAAGGGGAATTTGTGTCGTCGTCGCCCCCCACCACCCGGTTCCCAGAATACACTTCTCCAAACTCACATTCTCTCTCTCTCTCTCTCACTTGAACTTTCCTTTACAAGCATTGATCCTTTCATAAAGACGGCAAAACCGATCACTTACTTATTTTATCCATTAATCATTACTGAAGCTGTTTAAAAACATTCACGAAAGCAAAACACAAAGAGGACGGACAAGTTAATTTAATCTGTGTATCTATATATTAATAGTAAACAATAAATAAAAATAATGGGAGTTGGAGTGGAACCTCCATGTGAAATGGGGTTGTCGATTTCTGACCGGTCAAATTGCGACGGGAATGAAATCTATTCTAAAAAATAAATAAATTACTAAATCCTGGAGAATATTTAAAGTGAGGGGAAACAGGCAGCGAGGTGGGAGGGGGAGAGAGGAGGCTGCTGTTGAACTGGAACATATGGGACCATAAATGTATTTTTTAAATACTCACAGTCCTTATGGATTTTCCTTAGCCATCTCCTTCCAGCCTTTAACAATGGAATCCAGTCCAAGTATCGTAATTCCTAATCAGGGTTATTTTTGGAAGGAAGGGAGAGCGGGGGGGGGGGAGCGAAATATTCCAAAGAGAAATCTGATCATTAAAAAAAAAACTTTTCAGAATGAGCCAAAATAATTTCCTTTAAATTCCCCTTTGCCCCTATCGCAATGCATCTCCTCCCCGCCCCCCCCTCCTGCTTTCTTTTGTCGTGCGTGTGTGTCTGTGTGTGTGACCATAGACGACCCATACTAATCAGGTCTCAAAGTAAATAGCAGAGCAGGGCGATCTCAATGTAAATTGTGCTTGTCAGAAGAATCCTCCTCCCTTTCTCTCTCTCTCTCTCGCCCCCTCCCTTCCCTCTCCTTTCCTCCCCCCTCCCTCCTTCCCATCTCAGTCAGTAGGTAGCAAAGAATAAAGGCGGGGGGGGGAGGGAGAGGGAGAGAGAGAGAGAGGAGATCTCAGCCAATGGAGTGAAGGAGGCTTGGCTAACCTTAGCCTCCCATTTTCTCTCCCCCCAATTCAGGGCTCTGACCAGTCAGTCGCCTTTGATTATCAGTTGCCAGCAGCCCCTCTCTTGGCTCCTTGACATGAGCTCCATATAAGGCAGCGATCTCCATAGAAACGTGTCAGTTTCAATAGTAGTGTCAAAGTTCACTATATACAGACATTCGCGCAGATCCCCCTTTCGGAAACATTGCTCTGCTAGTCTTCCCGTTTAAACGCATTCATTTTTTGGTTCTCTCTCTCTCTCTCTCTCTCTCTCTCTCCCTCTCCCTCTCCCCCTCTCTCTCTCCTTTCTTGCATATTCTATTAGTTGAAGGCTGGTTTTTTTCTCTCTTTATCTCCTTCTCTCTCCACTCCTTTTCTCCTTTTCCTGGTGCCTCTCGCCTTCTTCCTTCATGAGACCAGAGAGAGGGAAAACTTAAAAGAAAGGGGAAAGACCGCAAAAGAAAAAGAGCAAAAAGGAAGAAAGAAAGAGGGGCGCCTTTTGAACATCTTCATATCTTCAATTTTTAAACACTTTTAAAATTGTTGTTTTAGGGGAGGGTTTTGTTTTTGGCTGCGGAGGTTTGTTTTCTTTTTCTTTTTCTCCTCCGAAATTTACTTTAAAAAGAAAAGAAAAGAAGAAGAAAAATAAGAAGGTTTTTCCCCCCTCCTTTCCTTCCCCTTCCTCTTGGGCGATCTCCAGTGATTATTGTCAGCAGCGCGGAAGAAGAAAGAAGGCGAGGAGAGAAGGAACTGCCGCGCGAGCAAGGAAGGCTCCAGCAAGCCGGAGAAGCAGGAGAAGGGGCTTTTATTTATTCGACCTACTTTGGATCTCTCTCGCGCGCCTTTCGGCTTTTCCCCTCCCCTCGGCGCGCGGCTGACATTCGCTCCGCTTCTGCTCTCTCCATGTTCGCCTTTCGCTCCGCCACTTGGCTGGGGATCCTCGGTCTGCCGCGCCTGGGCGAAGTCGAGGGCGCTGCTGGGGCTTCTCCTTTGTATCTTCCTCAGCGAAATTGACGAGCGAGAGAGGCAGAGAGACAGAGAGAAAGCGGCGCGCACGGAGAAAGAGAGACGCAGCTAAAGAGAGAGAGCCCGGCGGCAAAGCAGCGGCGGCGGCGGCCGGAGCCGGAGCCCAGAACAACGGCGGCGGCGGCGGCGAGAGACCCCCAAAGTGTCTCGTCCAGTCTCCTCTCGCGTCTTCCTCCTCGTCGTCGCCCTCGGGCTGGTCGGCGGAGCTTCCCGAAGCGCCTTTCCTGCATGGCTGACGCGCTGCCTCGGACTTGGCCCCCGGACACCCGCGCGCCCTGAGCGGCAGCCGCGCCTCGGCTTCCCGTGCGGCTTTGCCGGCCTCCCTGCGCGCCGACGGGCGCGATCCAGCAGCGGCTCTCCCGGCCGGGCCCCAGCGGCTTCGGCGGCGAGCAGTGGCGGCGACGGAAGCGGCCGCAGCCCCGGCAGAGAGACCAGCTTCTTCACCAGCAGCAGCGGCGGCAGCAGGAGCAGCTTCGGCGGCGGCGGCGGCGGCAGCAGCATCGCGCGGCTCCGGGCTCCTTCCTTGCTGCTGCTGCCTCTTTCGTGCCGGTCGGCCGGGCGGGCGCACCGCTAGCCCGCCGCGGACGGTGCGGGGCTGGCTGGCCCGGCAGGGTGTCCGGCGAGCCGGTCGCCTCCTCTTCCTCCCTTTCCTCCTCCTCCTCCTGCTCCTTCCCCCCGTCGCCCTCTCCTCCCTCTCCTCCCCAGGGTCACCCTCCTGAATGCCTCTCCCGACAGCCCGCTTCGCCCTGGCTGCTTTTGCAACTTGAAAAGGGACACGTTTCTGGGGGGGGAGGGAGGGAAGGGACTGAGAGAAGAAGCAGGAGGAGGAGGAGAGCGGGGGACACCATCCTGCTAGACAGGGGGGGTTAAACCCTCTGGAATTCCATTGTCTCCCCCCTTGCCAAAAGAAAAGAAAAAGAAGCCACTCCACATTAGAGAGAGGGAAAGAGAAAGAGAGAGAGAGAGAGGAAGAAGGAAGGAAGGAAGGAGGGGGCAGGGCAGCAGAAAGAAGCAGAAAAAGATCGGCAGCGGAGAGGCGGCGGCGGCAGCCACAGCAGCAACAGCCGCGGAGAGGCGGGAGGAGCCCCGATCCCTCGCCTCTGCCCCCCCCCCGCGACAAACCCAAGCAGCCGCCCTTCTCTCCCCCCTTACCCTACCCCACCCCCCTTCCCCACCCCGACCCCGACCCCCACCCCTCCTCCTCTCCCGGCCTCTTCTCCGGCAGCCCATCATCACCACCAGGCACCCCCCTCTTTTTTTTTCCTCCGTGGGCCCGAGATATGGCAATGGTAGTTAGCAGCTGGCGAGATGCGCAAGAGGACGTGGCCGGGGGCGGCCCCACCGGAGCAGCTCAGCCGGGCCGGGACCCGCAGCAAGGGGCCTCGGCTGCCCCCCACACGCCGCAGACGCCCAGCCAGCCGGGCGCGCCGTCCACGCCGGGCGACAAGGGGCAGCAGCAGCAGGGATCGGGCCAGAGCCAGCAGCAGCAGCAGCACATCGAGTGCGTGGTTTGCGGCGACAAGTCCAGCGGCAAGCACTATGGGCAGTTCACCTGCGAGGGCTGCAAAAGTTTCTTCAAGCGAAGCGTCCGCAGGAACTTAACGTACACTTGCCGGGCCAACCGGAACTGTCCCATCGACCAGCACCACCGCAACCAGTGCCAGTACTGCCGCCTCAAGAAGTGCCTCAAAGTGGGCATGAGGCGGGAAGGTGAATATTATTTCTTCCCTATTCGGATCCGGATTGTTTGTGTGTGTGTCCAGGGCAGGTTAGGAGGAGGAGGAGGAGGGACAGAAGGATGGTACCCCCTGCCTCTCCTCCGAGCATCCCCCTCCCCACCAAACAGACACACTTGCGCAACCACTACACTTGCTTCCTTTAGAGATGCGTAATGTTGCTATTACTCTTACTCCACCACCGATTGAATGGTGTCTATTCCTGGGTTGGGGGCTTTCTCCTTTCTTGGCTTGGAGCTGGTGGGGGCAGGCAGAGAGAGGGAGAGAGCGACCCTTCTTTCAGGCTCCCTTTCGTCCCATTAGAAAGATGGAGGGAGGAAAGAGAAAGCACAACAGTTCACGTTAGATCCTTCCCCCACCACAACCCTGGCCTCAAAGCTGAAAGAGACGTGTGTCGTGTGTAAGTTTGTTTGTTTGTTTAAAAATCATAATATATATATAAATTGGAGAGCCAGTGGTGTTTTAATTGCGCTGTTTGTGTGGCTGCTTCCTTGCACCTTCGCTCTCTGCTAGGCGATCCCACCTCGCCAAATCCGGCCTTGTTTGGACTCCCTCGTGCTTTCAAAGGAAGTTTGTGAACGATCACTGCTTTTACAGTTCTGTCATTTCCCACCCCGTGTGCATGCTGCTTGTTTTATTTCTCCATCAGACGCCATCGTCGCTTTATACTGCATCCCAATAATACTGGTTCTTATTAGTCTTGTTATTTTTAAGCAGAGCTTGCCTTTGGAATGTGGTGCTTATTTGAAAAGGAATACATCCAGTGTTATAATGGTACTGTGTGTGTGTGTGTGTGTGTGTGTGTGTGTGTGTGTGTGTGTGTGTGTGTTAATTCAGAGAGAGAGAGAGAGAGAGAGAGATGAATGAAAGGAGTAGTTATTATATGTATTTGTATGCGGGGGGTGTATGTGTGTGCTTGTGTATATATAGCAAGATCGATTTACTGCGGTGGTGTTTTTGGTCTCCACACACATATACACACACTATTTAGCTGTTTGATGTTGAAAATTCAGCCTCGTGACCCTATTTAAAGAGGTCCTGAGGAGTCAAATGAACCAAACACTTTCAGCAATGGAAATGGCTTGAAAATAATAGAAAAAAATAAAATAAATAAAGCACATCTCTCCCGTGTGCCACAAGGAAAGAATGGAAATCCTTTTAAAACGGGCCACTGATGACTTCATTTAGGAGTTTCGGAGAGCTGTTGTCAGGATAGGGGTCTCGGGGAAAAATGTATATATCGAGAGCGAGGGGGAGCATAGGGATATATGTATAGCAGCTAGCAGCCCTCTCACAGCCTTTGAACTGTGTTTGCATTTAATTGAAACACAGAGCTGCCAGGTTTGGAAGTATAATTTGCAGAGGGGGGAGGAAAGGGGGATTCTGACAGTTCGATGGCATTATATTTTTCCCCATCAAAAGTATGATTAACAACAGGAAACCCTGAAGAAATTAACTCTTCCTGTGAAACAGAAAATATTAATTTTCTGCACCTAAGAAATAACTCTCAGTTGTCCTCTCTTTGCTCTAAATTACCTTTGTTTACATGCCAGGAGTGTGAATTGCTGACCCAGATTAAGCAGACCCGGACACACACACACGCACACACAAACTTTGCTCAGCTTCGGAAACTCCAAGCATGCTTGCGTTTGGGGCTGGGGTGGTTAATGAATTCCGTGAGTTTGTGTGCCCGGCGCGTCTCTTTTTGCACAGTTGCAAACGTGCGTTTTCACTGACCAGATCGTGGGCATATCTTTCCCACCCTCCTTTAATTTTCATTTTTATGCATCTGCAGAGAATAATTTGCCCTTCTTGCCACACTCAAGTTCGGCTTCCATAAATCGAAATCTTCATTTTGACCTCCTTTTTAATAACAATAACAGCAGTCAAACCTTTCCTTCCCGCCCCCCTCCCTGTCCTCCTACAACCAGGGAGAAAGAACTCTGCTGCAAACAGGAGAGAAGCTTCCTCAGCTGAACCTGGGACCTGTTTAGGGAGAAGGCGCAGGGGGTAGCTCTCCCACCCTCACCTCACCCCACCCCACCCCCACTCCAAGCACTTTTGCAAGCCTATTTGCTGAGTGGGACTCCGGACTGGCAAATAAAGCGGGGAGCCTGCGCGGGATGGCCTTTCCGGATTCCCAATCCTCGGAGCGCTAAATCGGCCGAGAGGTGACCTAGGATGGCTGCCTGGCTATCAGGCAAGGCTAGGAGAGAGCAACTTGGAGGTGGGCCATGACTTTGGAGAGTTCTTTCGGGGACTGCCTCATCACCACCACCACCACCATTTTCATCATTCCTTTTATTATTACTATTACTACAAAGAGAATGGCAGCCTTGAAAGGCAGTATACATGTCCCCATTTGCACAACAATGCAAGTTGAGGTGGGTGGGGGGAACAGGCTTGCATTGTGTGTGTTTGCCACCCTCCCGGCCGGATTTGTGCGTGTCTGTGTGAGAGAAAGAGCCGACGCCTGTGTGTGTGTGTCTGTGTACGCGCTGTGTGCGCGCGTTGCTGTGGGAAGAAGGCTCCGCTTTGTTGCGCGGCGGCGGCTAGCGGGCTGGGTTTCGCCAAGGCTGCTGGATGCACATTTCCTCTCCTTTTCTCTCTCTCTCCCTCTTTTCGTCAGCGGTTCAGCGAGGAAGGATGCCTCCGAGCCAGCCGAACCCGGGCCAGTACGCGCTGACCAACGGCGACCCGCTGAACGGCCACTGCTACCTGTCGGGCTACATCTCGCTGCTGCTGCGCGCTGAGCCTTACCCGACGTCCCGCTACGGCAGCCAGTGCATGCAGCCCAACAACATCATGGGCATCGAGAACATCTGCGAGCTGGCGGCGCGGCTGCTCTTCAGCGCCGTCGAGTGGGCCCGCAACATCCCCTTCTTCCCGGACCTGCAGATCACCGACCAGGTGGCCCTGCTGCGCCTCACCTGGAGCGAGCTCTTCGTCCTCAACGCGGCCCAGTGCTCCATGCCCCTGCACGTGGCGCCCCTCTTGGCCGCAGCAGGCCTCCACGCCTCGCCCATGTCCGCAGACCGCGTGGTGGCCTTCATGGACCACATCCGCATCTTCCAGGAGCAAGTGGAGAAGCTCAAGGCCCTGCACGTCGACTCGGCCGAGTACAGCTGCCTCAAAGCCATCGTCCTCTTCACCTCAGGTCAGTGGAGTGGCGGGTGGGAACGGGGGGAGTGTTAGGGGGGTGAGCAGCAGCACCAGGGGAGCATGGCTACTAGGCAAGTCCAGGCGCCTTCCTCCCCAAGCAGACCGGCCTCCTAGTTTGGGGATAGTCCCCCGGAATAGTCTGGAGCAAGGAAAGGCGCGCAGGGCCTGCTGAGGCCAAACCTGCGAGCCTAGTGCAGAAGGTTTGTGCAGCAGACGTACCAGAGCCTCATCCAAATTCACTTTGCGTTGGGAAAACGAATCCCTGCCCTCTCCGCAGCACGGCTGCAGCTTCCTCCTGCGCTCCCAGTCGTCTTAAGCATTCGTTGGATTGTTCCCGTTAGGCAGGCGGGTGGCTTTGGCAGCTTCCGGTAGGCCTTGGGTGAAATCGACTAACTTGAAGGTGTAGCGTTGTGCTCATTGTAGAAGATGGTATTCGGCCTCAGGTGGGGGAGAGGGGGTGGCCTAGGAGCATAAAATTTCCCGCACCCTTTCCTCGTGCGTTTGTGTGTTTATTTGTTTGTGGAAGGGAGGAGAAATAGGTTAGGCCTTGCTGAAAGGGCTTCTTGCCAGAGCTTGTTCCAATAAGGCAGGCAGGAGCACAAATAAATCATAAATAATACTGCTTTATTGCTGTCTGATCCCCCACCCACCCACCCTTATCGGAAGCCATTCATATTTGCAGTTGCTGTGGTTAGTGACGCTCGTAAAAATGGATTCGAGCGCCAGAAAAGGACTTACTTCCCTCCTTCAAAATAAAGGAAATAATACTCAGCCTCAGGCTTTAGAGTACCAACCTGCAGATGCATTTCCTCCCTCCCTCCCTTCTTCTTGTTTTTTTTTTTTAAACAATGCAAAACCACGCAAACACTGGGAAATGTAACAGATTGCCTGCAAAAATATCAAATTAAGGGTAGGCGGGGGTAACGTGCATGTTAGCAATTTTACTTATGATAGATGGTTCAAATTAACTTTGCAGGAGAGTGCATTAACGTCGCCTTTGAAGTGCTCCGGTTGGAGCCTATAAGAATACAAGACATCCTTTATTATTGTAACCTGTGGGAGAGACATATATACACACCAACCTGCAAGGAATAAGGAACAAAGACAAGGGGGAACTTGGCGGAGCCGTTTGGGACTGGGGTTGTGTTTGCGAGGGTGGAGGGGTGCGGCGCTGGTCTCTCCACCTGGCACTTTTTGCAAAACTTTTCGTATCTATCTACGTATATCCTTCAGGATCTTATACCATTAAATCTGCCACCCACCCCCTACCCCCGTTTATAGTGGCCCGAAAAGATAAACAAAGCTTTTTGGGAAACAAAGCTGTTTCCGAGGGTCTGGCTGGAGGGGAGAAACCCATCAATATTTGTTGCCTTTCATGCATGAGAAATAGTATTTGCATTGTAGTCAAACGACTCTTAAATTTGCACAATATTGTAATGTAGCAAATGCAGTATTAATATCGATTTGAACATCGGATAATTTACTTAGACAGGGGGATCTCATTGGTATGCGTGGTGCTGGTAGACATGGACTGTGACTGCCCCCCCCTTGTTCTTCAGGCTGCAAATGCAGGCCAGAGCGAGGGTGGAAAAAGGCCGGGCTCTTTCTTCGCAGAGAATCAAGTACAAGTCTTAAAACAAGTGGGGGAGATTTACTGAACAGCCGCAGAGACGTTGGGGTGCGTTTTATCTTCAGGAGGCTTGCCCTGACGGAAACGTGTTTTTCAGAACTGACAAAAAGAGACCCTGGTGGCATTTTTCAGGGTGATTTAACTGGAGGGTCCTCCCGCAGCCCCTCATGCTTTTTTGTTAACTCGTTTATTCATTTGGGGGGCGGTTAGATCTGAACTGGGCGGGAATAGCCCGGCCATTTGGAAAATGCAGCTTTTAGGCCGCAGCCTTAAAGAAAGAGGGCGGCCTGCTTTATTGACTTCACCGCCAAAAGCCCTTGCCTAAAAGGTTTGACCCCCCCCCCTCCGACCCCTTGAAAGGCGCTTTCTTTCCCTTTTCTCAAATCCAGGATAGCTTAGAATATTGCTAGCTGTATTTGCTATATTTATGTGTGTCCATATATATTTTGATGGTACGCAATGCCATTTTTTTAATTGAGGGACTGCAAATGGGCGACATCCCAAGATAAGCTGAAATAATAATAGCATTTTCTAGCACTCGGATGGGGTGGAAGCCCCAATGGCGGAGAAACAGAATTCCCACTCTAGTTATGTCATATCTTTCTCCTCCTCCCTCCTCTCTCAAAGGCCGCCACTTCTACCCCCTACGCCCATTTCCACTTGGGCCTGATCTTGTTTTGATTGCTAGCCAGAAGGTAATTGATGGCCCGGCTTTCGCCAAGTCCTCCAACTTTTTAAGGAAACTTTGATGGATGGAAAAGACATTTTTAGCCACCTGGTCCCAGGGGGTTTAACTCAACAACATGATCCCAAACGTAAAATGCTTCCAGATCACTGGTGTTTAAGATCAGCAGGGGTCACTGGCTTGGAAGTTATTCTAGTTTCTTGCTTGCCTCTTCTTCTTCTTCATCCACCACTTTCTGCCCATTTGGGTTCCGGATATTATTTTCCATCCACCAAAGTTTGGAGTCTGTCCCAGGAAGGAGCATTGTGTTGAAAGTAGCGCTGGTTGATTTGTTGTTTTCCCACACAGAGAGATATGCAAACTCCATTAAAGAATTGCCTTTCTAATTCTGACACCACCACCCCGCACTTCGATATATAAAATCTCCCACGGAGGGCCAGGTTAGATAAGATCAGTTCAATAAATCTATCTCCTGCGCCATAAGAACTTTGATTTCTCGTTATATGCGAGCTGATTACGTCTATATTTTCTGAGCACTAAACTCTCCTGGATGCGTTACATGAAATACATTCCCTGTACTACAAAGGCCCAGGTTGGCGTGTGCTGAACAGTAATGATTATTTATTTACATCATTTCTTCGCCATAGACTGGAGGAAGAAATATTGAGAAATAATGACTGCAGGAAGAAATATGATCATCTTAAAAAGTGGGACACGCACAATTTCCACCCAAACCCACCCTTCTCTCGTTCCCGCCCGCCCCCTTCATCCTTGTTGAGATGTAATTCACAGAAGGTGAATATGCATCGCTTTCCCTTCTTTGGTCTATTTCATCTTAACTCAATCAGCTAATCGATCAGATAGCATAGATTGTTTAATTAATTTTCAGATCCTCTTGCTTTCGCGGTGGAGATTGAAAGCATCCCCCGATCCTAGAGCTATTTGTTTGAAATGTAGGGGGGGGAGAGATGAGTCCGTCTGAGCTGTCTGGTGTTTCGAGTAAGGGGGTGCGGAATAAAATCCAAGCGTGCCTCTCATATATACCTGAGGGGACCTTTATTTCTTTTTTTATAATAAAAAAATGAGAGGCAAGCTGAAGAAGCTATCTGATAGAAGATGCACTGGAAATACGACAGGAGAATCTCCGTTCTATCTGGTCTGTGCCTTTTCTCAAAGATCCGGTGGTGGTCTTTGCGCCGGAGGTGAAAGACCGGATAAATATTTCACCCCCTCCCTAAGGAATGGGACCTCCCAGATAAATGTGAGGAAGAGGCAATCAGGTCCTGAAGTCCTGCCGTGCTTAAAAGTTGGGTAGAAACCTTTCGCCTGAGTGGACGAGTAGCAATACAAGTCAAATAAATAGCAAAGGATAAGTTAGCTGGTGATCTCTAGCACTCCCCATCCAAGGAGGCCAGGGACTCTCTCGGCTATGGACCACGGAGAAGGGCAGGCCTCCGCTGTTGGGTGCGTGTGGGTTGCAAGCTGGCTCCCCCCTAGCCCACCCGTTAGATGTTGCAAATGATCACTGTATTTAAGGCAAAAGTAGAAATTAGCACAACAGTCGGGCGTAGGTAATTGCAGATCTAAGCGCTCCTTAGGCCGTGGCTGGGGTCATGGGGGTCTTTTCCTCAGAAGAGCCAGAATTACAGCTTGGTTGCTCTGTTTTCGCTGGAGGCCAGAGGCCTGGAATTGAAGGTGTTTGACATGCTTTTTTTAAAAGCCACTTTTGGAAACTAGGGAGAGGGACACCCCACCCCGCAAGTTCAACAACAACAACAACGAAATCCACTTGCCACAGTATCCCCTTTTTAATGGATTGCTATGGTGAATAAATCTGGAGCGCCTTTTGCAGGGTCATTCTTATTTTACATGGGCAATTTCGTGAATTCCTTTTGGGGGCCATTACTCTGCGATTAATTCTTATATAGATTTCTATATTAGCAGAGGCCGCCTTTGATCTGCGCTAAACCGTCCTGCTAGCAGACGGCCGCCTTGTGATCCGGGTGTTTTGAAATATTTATTATTAATATAAGAAAAACAGGCCGGGGGGGGAGGAGGAGGAGGAGAGGAGGACGGCCTGCGGGTGCTTGAGCTCAAAGAACCCACCGCCTCGGTGTGGGGAGCTTACTCTCTCCCTCCCCCAAAATACTATGTGGTGTCTGTGTGTGCGTTTAGGCAGGGGAGAAGGGGTCACTTTCTGCTAAGACTTGTAAGACCGAAAGAGAAATATCTGGCGAGGGAGTTGGGTGTCTTTCCTCTTATTGCGCCTTTTGCTGGCTGTGCCAGATGCCCAGGATCTCGGGGTCCTGAGCGCTAGAGCTGGCTGGGCCTCCTGCATTGCTCTCTGCCGAGCTAGATTGAGCTTTAGTGGCAGCGGCAGCGGCAGCAGCTCCAGCGAGGCAGCCGGCGCAGCAGCTTTGTGCGTGCGAGCAAGGGCGAGAGCAGCTGCAGACAGACGGCTGCTTAGCGCGCAGGCTTGGGGTGCGGGAGGGGGGCAGCTTGGCGGGGCTGGAAGAGGCAGCCCGGACCGAGCCATCTTCCCGGCGATGATTTTATAGCTTACAGAGATGTGACCAATTTTCAATTACTCGATCCGAGAGATCCCCAGACAAAGCAGGGCCTCCCTTTCTCCCCCCCACGATCGGAAATGGAAGCGCGGCCGCCTTTCGTGCGAGCAACTCCAAATCCTCTCCTGGCTTTCTCTCTCTCGCGCGCGCGCTTGGCCCCGTTTCTTGCACCCCGAAGCCCTTTTCCTTTAGTTGAGGACGAGGCTGCGTGTGTTTGTCCTGGGCGGGGTGGGGAGGTTGGAGAGAGAGAGAGAGTACTTGGGAGAAACGGAATCCCTCCCGGCTGGCTGTATCTGTCTGTGTGTCTGTCTTGAGAGATGGTACTGTATATGTCAATGGGATGTAACAATAGGATTCAGCAGCCGAGGCCTCCGTTCTTTCCTGGCTGATTGGGGGGGGCAGGTTGCTGGCTGGCTGGGGAAAGATGGCTCCGGCTCCCCTCCCGGCTGCCTTTCCGCGTCTTCCATTATTTATTTGCAAGGTGTAGGAAGCTGCACAAAGAGGGGGGCGGCGGAGGGGGCGTCCGGGGTCGCGGAGGCCGGGTTGCTGCTGCTGCCTGGTTATTGCTGCTGCTGCGCTTTGGGGGGGGGGAGTGGGGAGAGCTGTGGGCCTTGGTACCCCCCTGGCTAACCGTGTCTGTTCTTCTTCTTTTTCTTCTTCTTCTTCTTCTCCTCCTCCTCCTCTTGTCCCCTCCCGCCCGGTCCCCCGGCGCTGCGTGGCAGATGCGTGTGGCCTCTCGGACGCGGCGCACATCGAGAGCCTGCAAGAGAAGTCTCAGTGCGCCCTGGAGGAATACGTGCGGAGCCAGTACCCCAACCAGCCCAGCCGCTTCGGCAAACTGCTCCTCCGGCTGCCTTCGCTGCGCACAGTCTCGTCGTCGGTCATCGAACAGCTCTTCTTCGTCCGCTTGGTAGGTAAAACCCCCATCGAGACGCTCATTCGAGACATGCTGCTCTCCGGCAGCAGCTTCAACTGGCCTTACATGTCCATCCAGTGTTCATAGAGCACCTCCTGGGCTCCCCCGCTTAGAGACCCTGAGAGGAGGAAGGCCTCCAGCCCAGCCAGAGACCGGCCCAGACAACCACCACCTTGGGGGCGCACGCAGCCGGGTGGGGGGATCCGAGGAGAGAGAGAGAGAAGCAGAAAGAAAGGGAGGAGGAGGACACAGAGAGAGAGAGAGATAGGAGCAGACCCCTCAGACACTGCACGAAAGACTCGCTTAGGATCAGACCCCGGCTGAGAGAGGCGGTGATGGTGATGATGATGATGATGAAGGCGAAATGGACACCTCGTATTTTGTGGAACAAACCATTGACACTGAGATGGGAAACTTTAAACAAAAACCATTTTAAAAAGAGGACCGAAGAGATTAAAACAAAAAAATCCCCCCTAAAAAAAGAAGACTAGAATGGATTTCCCTGGATTTATGATGGATGGACTGAGGTGGATCTATCGTCTGTACAGCAAAACAAAACACACAGTTTAAGAGACAGAACAAACAAACAAAAACCTGGAGCCGAATTGAACTGGTGGACGGGGTGAGGGGAAGAGGGAGGGGGACCCAAAGGCAAAACACTTTCCACGAACATTGTTCTTCATTTTGTAAGATATTAGTCTTTATTTTCACTTTTTTTGTAAAATTTAAAACATCGTATGCGCATAAAGGAGGCGAGAGGGGAGGGGGGAAACACCACAAGAAACAAACAAGAATTAGGGGAGGGAAAAAATAACATTTTCCAAATAATTATTAAAAAAACAACAAGGAATTGTTCTGTGTGTATGTATCTATATCTGTTTTGTATTTCTTTCTGGTTCCAAACCAGGCTTCCTGTGATTCTATACTAATAATTTTTATATAACCCTTTGCTTCTTATATTGAGTGCGATATATGTTGTCGAAGCTGTTCTTCAAGAATTAAAATTGAAGTGAGAATTTAAACAAAAATAAAAGAATTTAGAAAAAAAATAATTACAAAGGCAACCCAAGCGCAACATCCAACACAGATTCCCACTCCAATCCATGAGTTCTTGTTCCTTGAAGCAAACCTAAAGTTTGGGTTTGCGGGTGGTGGGTTTCTTTCCCGCCCCCCAAGGCTTTGTGCCTTATATAAGAGGTCCAAGGTGTGGGGTCCTTGTTCAACAACAAAAAAATACAGTGGTCATGCTGCTGGTAAGGTGCGCACATCTCTCTGTATTCCCAAACTGCCTGGTTTTAATGTGATTCTGGTGACTGATGCTGACGAAATGCGGGGGGGGGGGGAAACGGGGACGACAGTTAAGAGGAATTCCCTTAGGTTGCAACCCTACATTCATTTAACTGGGAAGGGAGTCCCATTAAACCCAATGCGGCTCAACATCTGCGTGAGCCTACTGGCGTTCTATGAAAATAACCCGGAAAAGAAAACAGGGCCAGCCCTACCACTAGATAGAGTAAGGAGGGTGCCTCAGGCAGCTGATTTTGAGGTGCCTTGAAAGGACAGTGAATAGTTGTTGTTGTTTTTAATTTATTAGTATTATATTTTTGCTCCCATCGAGAGGCGTTTGTGCTAGTTGGCTGCTTGTTTTTCTCCTTGGGTTTGCACCTTGGATTTATAGGGAGGAGCTCCATTTGCTGTTCTGCCTGTAATGCCTAATAAAGGTAAGGCGAAGTGAACTATTCTGCCTCGGGTGGCGAGATGTCTTTGGCCTGTCCTGAAAGTAAATTTCCACTCCTCTGGAGTGTTGTCATGTCAGGACTGAAGCTCTTATTTTCCTTCCCCACCCCTTACACTTTGTAAAGGTCTCTGTGTCAGGTGCGGGCAATTTCCTCCTGGTGCAGGTCTTTCCTCCGGGCTGGTGAGTTTCCCCAGAGTTCTAAAGCCACCCTCAGAGAGAGGGAGGTGCATATGTCTGGTCGTGTGTACTTATCCAAGGACAGGCGTGCGCCCCTATTCCCGTGGGCTCATGGAATCCTAAAGCTGTTAGTCTCCTTCAAATGACTGTCAGAGCAGCTTTCCAAAAACACCCACACCCAACACACATGCCCCCCCCAACCTACTATTCGTTCTCAGAGTGGAGCCCCTTTTGAAGGTAAAGATTTTCCCAGAGCTTGGAGCTGGTCGCTGCAGATCTCTGTAACAGCTTTCACTGCATTAATGTTTTATAGGATCTGAGACGGAGCTGTAAGAACACACACTGCCAAGGGAGCTCTTTCTTAACGTATTAATAAAGCCGGATCTTTAAAAATAACATTCGTGTGTCTCTCCCCCCCCCCCCGCCCTCCGCCTCACATTCTCCAGTTTCTCCCTCGCCCTCCAAACACATCCAGGATGAGGCAGGATTTTCAATTGGAAGAGTCACTGGCAGTGTTTTTTCTGTTAATTTGCTGTCTACACTCCCAAGAATTTTTTCTTTTTTTTTCTTTTTTTGTTTTGCATTAACAAGATCCTTCAGCCTAACCCGCTTGGGGTTTTTTAATATTCTAGACGCAGTAGATCCCGAGAGAGAGAGAGAGAGAGAGAGAGAGAGAGAGAGAGAGAGAGAGAGAGAGAGAGAATTTTCTATATGGAGGGCACTTACAACTGCATAATAACATTGCTAGCAGCTACAGTCTATGGACTAGTCAGTTTCAATAGGCAGGCTGTAAGAATGCACATTTTGGCTCTTAACTGGCCAGGACGAGCTCTGAAAAAACCGATGTAACTGCCAAAGCCGGAGGTAGCCCTGTTTTTGCATAGACCGGGTAGGGAAATGTCACCTCAAGGCCCTGAAGACCAGACAGCCCTTGAAGATTTAGGCCCCGATAGGTTTAGGATCCTTGAGAAAAGGCCGCAGAAAGCGTCCTTTTCGCATCAGAAGTAAATCTATGTTATGCACCCCTGGTGAAACCGGAGTAATGTTTCCTATATCCCACCCCAAATTCATTTTCGACCTTCTGGGGAACGATGATATTAAATAATATTTTGTAACAAAATAGTGCCGGGAGTGGAGAAATCCTTCCAGATCTAGACAAGGTGTAGAAAAGGAGGTTGATATTCTGGGCTCTTTTCCTTACTGAGGACAGCAACAAAGCCTGCCCGGTTCCTTTGGGAAGGGTGTTCACTGTTCAGATGATGCTTGGTGGAGATTTTCGGTTACTTTGGCCCAACGATTTAACACGAATTAGGCTGTATAAAGCGCTAAAGAACTAACTGATATTGTTGGACCTTAGTCTACATATTATGATGAATCTGTTAGTCAATCTAAGACGAAAAACCAACCCTTTCTCACATGCCGTTCTCTCCATTAGACATGCTACCCATTCACGAATCCGTTGCCCTTCTACAGAAATGGATGCTCTTTTGGGATACGCCTTGCTCTAGAGCCTGTTTGAGACCAGAATACTATCTGTCTACCTCTCTGTCATTATTCATCTGCTCCTCTTTGCTGCAGTTACAAGACCTTAAATAGTGATGATGATGATGATGATGATGATAACAACGATAACTGACTAGGTCTCTCCCTCTTTCCCTTGTCTCATACGCACACTCTCTCACACAGGCATCCTAAGCAAACCTCACTCGCTTTTCGAAAGCGTTAGGCCACAGTAAGCCTTTTATAGTCAATCTAATTTTGGGGTCTCCTTAGCGATGGAGCTTGAGAATTGCAGAGATCCTAATGTACAAAAAAATTGTGTAATAATAATAATAATAATAATAATAATAATAATAATAATAACAACAACAACAACAACAACTAGTTCTGCAATGTGGACATGTGGCTGCCTTGAAGTCTTCAGTTTCATTCAACGAGAACAACCCCCCAAAAGCAGAGGGTGCCCTGGTGTGAGACGGATTTGGACCCACCACTGATGTTAATGAGACTGCACATTTGGTCAGGAAAGTTCATATATAACAGTGGAATGTAGTGGCCTAAAACGATGTACTTGGAAATGTCTTGTGTGTGGATCATCATCGCTCGCCCGGAAAGGAAAAGGGATCTGGCAAGCCAGTTCCACTCCCATCATCTGTGAGGCTTGATTTCAACGTAAGGTGTTTGTGGGTCGGCTTTATGAAATGACTTCAGCCCAACTGGGCAGACTACAGAACCCTGACAGTTCTTTGACAAGGGAAGAGGGAATGTGTCTCAGGGCTCCACAGCGCAATGGTTCACCTGCCAACGAATAACAGATTTGTTCCTTTTATAAGAATCTAGGAGCCGCATGTGGATGTCTACCAAATTAGGTGAGCTAGGAAGGAGTGTGTGTGTGTGTGTGTGTGTGTGAGAGAGAGAGAGAGAGAGAGAGAGAAAGCTTTGTTGAGTCACGTTTAACGTCATGGAAGGGAGGGGGGAACGGTTAATAAATTTATTTCAAACGCAGCTCTCCATGTAAGGGTGCTCTGGCAGAGATCGATAATACCGAGAAAGCATTTGGGTCCAAAGCTTGAGGCTGTGGGCCATTCTCCTTGGGAAAAGGCAACTTGGGTTAGCTCCTTTTCGTTCTAGACATCAATAAGAACATAGATCTGAATGCTTTAATCCGAAGTCACTCTTTTTGGCATAGATCCCTCTCTTTTAAATGTGCATGCGTGCGTGATGTGCAAGTCAAAGGGTTCGTTTTTTTGCAGGCAAAACGTTCTCGGGGAGAGGGAGAGCTTAAAATTTCTTTGAAGTGGTTGCAAAGTGTTGTAGAGTCAAGCTGCTTTTATAACCCTACGCCAGCCAAAAAAAAAAAAATAAAAGGCAGAGGGTGGGAGTCGGACAGAAGTCCCCCCCCCCCTCTCCAGGAATTACGGATGGCGTGAGAGAGAGATCCCTTCCCCGCCTCGTGAATCTTGAGAGAGAGAGAGAGAGACAGACAGACAGACAGACAGACCATAGCTGCCAAGTTATCCCTTTTTTAAAGGGATTTTCCCTTATGCTGAATAGGCTTCCTCGCGAGAAAAGGGGAAACTTGGCAGCTATCAGACAGACAGACAGACAGACAGACAGACCTACAACAGCTCCTCCCTAGTAATGAGAAGACCTTTTGGAGCTAAAGCTTCAGCCCCAAGCAGATTTGCCTGAAACTAGTAAATCTCACTGATTCGTGGCGTGAGATTGCGGTGTTCCTTCTCCAGAGTGAAGTCTGAGTAAAAGAGAAGTGGCTTCTCTGCTGGTTGGACTTCTAGACTAGGTGGGGGAGACTCAATACCTTTGGAGAAATGGATTCTGTCCCTCTTCCCCCTCCAGTTTACATAAAGGGATGTAATTAAAAAGAAAGAAAGAAAAGGCAGTATCATCCTGATGCTAGGGAAGAAATCTTTTTTATAAGAAAAATAATAATACTGTACAGTCGGTTCATATTTTCTAATGAGTTTCTAGCGGGAAAGGCGAGCAGGCAGACAGGCAGACAGAGCCAACCCTGATAATTCTGGCATATTTTCAAGTTTGCCATGTGGCTACTACACCTTTCGGAACCTGACACGTTTTTCCCCCTTCTTCCCTTTTTTTTAAAACTAGTCAGTTGGTGCCTTGACCGAGGCCTCCCTGCGGGTGTGGGAGGGAGGAATTGGGGGAAGATGAGGGCTCACAAGTGGAAACCAATAAAACTCTTGTTTAAAAGGGCTCGCTCAGGATCCACGCCGTTCCGGGGCTCTTTGACTCGGGGAGCCGGAGAGTTTTATTCCTAAATGAGTTAAAGAGCCATTTACCTCTGTCGTGTTCTATTCATCAAGCCGCGAGCCCTCGAACACGGCGGCTATTTGTTTGCTTACACAACCAGCTGGGCGCAATTTCACGTCTGAGATATCTATCTGAAAGCGCCTCTAATTTATTATCCTTACTTGTCAGCGAATCCATTTTCAAAGTTGGGTTGTGTTGGCGAGAGAGAGAGAGAGAGAACCATTGAGGATTCTGGACTTAAAATATGCTCCTCAATGCTCTCCTCCCAATTCTTCTCTCCCCACCCCACGAGCACACCACATAAAAGAGTCAGCACAAAACAGCTGGAAAGGAAGGAGAAATTTGCAGAGAAGCTGGAAGGAAGACAAGGTTACTCTCTCTCTCTCTCTCTCTCTCTCTCTCTCTCTCTCTCTCTCTCTCTCTCTCATCTCTCTCTCTCTCTCTCTCTCTCTCTCTCTCTCTCTCTCTCTCTCTCTCCTCATAACTCCCTCTCCTCCGAGCTACGTCACGTTCTCCGCTCCCCTCTCGCCTTCCACCCACTCTGAGGCTTGGAAGTTGGCGGAAGCCCCTCCAAGGACTTCAGCCGGACTCTCAGCCTGTTTTACCCCGCTGTCTTCCATGGCAATCCCTTCCACGGAGACGGCAATCGCGGGCACTCCGAATGAGCTCCATTGAGCTCGGTGGGGATGGCTTTGCCTGTCATTCTGCCTACAACTTAGGGCTTCAAACGTGCACCTAACGTTGCACCCTTGTCAAGGTTGCAGAAACAAGTGGAATAAATGGGCTGGGATTCTCCAATGGGCTATGCTGGCAGAACGGGTAAAGGAAGGAGCGACTTGCTTTCCTCTGGTGCCAAGGCCAGCCACCTGTAGAGGAGCCAGGGGAGTTGAAAGTGAGTGGGGAGTAGGACTGGCAGATGAGCTGCCCTGAGGGTCCCCCCATCCTTTGTCTGGTCATGCGGAGCAATTGGGTGTTGGGTCAAATTTCTGGGCCTGGTGAGTTTCACCGGAAGGCCCCGATCTGGTTGGCTGCCATACATTTGAAAATAAGTGTTGCCACCCTTGCTCAGAAGCACATCCTGCTAAATGCCGTGGGATCTACTCCCAAGTAAGACTGAGATGCATTGCAGCCCTAAGGACCGACGCATCTTCTCACGACTAAGGGGGGGGGCGCATTTTGCCTGTGTGTGGTGGGGAGAGATGGCTGGTCTCTCCTCCCCACCCCCAACCCCCCTCAAGTGGTTTGCATTAGAATCACAAAGCCATAACATGGAAAGGAGCAAATCGGTTTATACATATAATTGCAAGGAAAGAAAGCAATTAACAGAGAGGACAGTGGGAAATTAGATCTCCTCCCCACCTCCATTACAAAAAAAGGGATAGCGTTGAGCAGCCTTTAAGCAGCCCAGCCAGGCTGACAAGCGAATCCCTGGAAAAAAAACACAGCAAGCGGGGTTTTACAATCGTGTATCTACAACTTATTGGCTGCAGAGCCCACCACCAAGCTTCAAACAGAGGATCCCGTTGAAAACTACGGGGTGTAAAACGGGCCCCGGTTGTTGTGGAAAGCGGGGGGGGGAGGGTCAAGAGGCAGAGCGAACTTCTTGAAGGCATAGCAGCTTGGCTGCTGGGAGATATCCTTGTGTGTTGATTTAGGAAGACATTTGCTGTATATAACGTTTAAGGCTGATAATATCATTGCTCGGGCAGATAAATAAAGCACTGGCCAAACGTGGGGTCAGCTATCGATCCCTCTGTTTAGAGAAGGAGGTATGAACGTCTCTCTCCCTCTCTCTCCCCCCTCTGTGTGTGTGTGAGAGAGAGAGAGAGAGCAAAAAAGACCGAAGCTCGGATAGCTATGGAGGAGTGAACAATTACATGGTAATTTGTGATTCGGTCTCGCCGGTGAAGCCCAAAGAGCCACCCTGTCTGGAACAGTCATAACCAGTTAGAGAAAAACCCTTGGGATTCCAGCCGACGCGAGCCGTTTGGTGGAGTGGCACTCAAACTGCTTACATGCAAACCTTTCCTATGTCACCCCAGGGGGAGAGGAACGAGGAATAAAGCCTGAGTAGCATTGTATGTGCGTATGTTGTGTATGTTTAAGGATTGTGTTCTTGAGTACATATGTAGCTGGTGGACGTGAGTGCAAAAAACCAAGCAAGTGCTCTGGGAGTGAAAATAAAACAACCGTCTACAGGAAGAGAGAGAGAGAGAGAGAGAGAGAGAGAGAGAGAGAGAGAGAGGAGAGATGACGTGACTATGCGAGAGATCTGCAGCCTTCAGCCCCTCTGCAATGGCTGATTAGCATTCCTCGCCTGCCCCTGGACCTGAGCTGACAACTAACAGAGATATCCAGCTCACCACTAGGCTTCCTCTCCTTTTGTCTTCAGCTGTCTAGGAGAGAAACAGGCTTCTCCGCGGGCCCCGCACACACTAAACGGCCCCCTGATCCTGGGGCTGCCGAGGATCCCACCCAGTCCAGTCAAATCGCCTCAACATCAGACCCAACCCCGCTCCTTCGCCTCCCCACTTGCGCCAGCTGCCCCCACCTCTGCCCAGCCTGCGCCTGCTTTTCAGATCTGCACCAAAGGCTGGGAAAGTTAACTTGCTGCGACTTTCCTGATGCGTATGCGGCCCGAGAGCACGTCTCTGCATCGCACATCGGGGTCTCTCTCTCTCTCTCTCTCTCTCTCTCTCTCTCTCTCTCTCTCTTTCTCTCTCTCTCTCTCTTGAAGCTTTTAAAGTAATCGTATTCCAAGAGAGGAAAGAGGAGGATCTTATTCTTTCGCTGCTAGATAAAACCTTATTGTTAAGAAGGTTGCGGTGGGCTGGGGGCCGGGGGGGGGCAACAGCCGCTCATGTCACTGGTGTTTCTTTTGGCCTTTGTCGCTGTGCCATTGAGACATGTTTATATCCCCCCCCCAACTCGAAACGGTTTATAAAGAGCTAAGAAAGGGGAGCGGGTGAGAGGAGGACGGTGCCCTAGGGTGGAGAGGGGAGAGGGGGCTTTAATCCGAAGGCCAGAAAGACCTTTCAGGTCAAACTTCCCCGTTTGGTTTGGTCTTAGATCCATTTTAGGAACTTTCTAGGATTAAACACTCACATAAAAGCGGGGTAGGAGGGGTAGGGGGCGGGAGGTTAGAGACAAAGATCCCAGCATCGACCAACACAGTCACAGACACCCTCACAAAACTAGTCAGTTTCTCCTCGCAGCAAAAGCTTACAAATTAGCTCATGTTGACAGATGTTTGTCACTTAGTAACTTCTCTCCCAGTCCCCCCCCCGCACTATTTCCCCTCTTCTCTCGCTCTCTCGCCCCCCTCCCGCAATCCCTTCTTTGGGGGCTCGCTTTGTTGTTTTTAAAATATGCAGGCCTCTCAGGAATGCCAGTCACGAGTCCAAACTTTGTGTCCAGCCTCCCTCGCGAAATGACCCTTTTATAGGGATCCCGATATGTCTCAATCTGCACTTCGCTCCGAGGCCGGGCTCCCTGCTCCCAAGAAGCGCGCGGCTACCTCAACAGGGAAGGCAGCAGACGCGCCTCCAGGGTGTGGGATGGGATGGAACTGCTGCCCTCCTTCTTGCAGAAGGTGCCAAAGGACAGCGGAGCCTGGGAAAAAGGAGGGAGGGGCAGGGTGGGGGGGAAATGATGGAGAGAGAAAGTTATTATTTCTCTTCTGATCGCTATGATTGGCCTATGACTACCCGGGCAAGCCTTTGCAGCCCAGGCTGAGTGGCCTGGGGAGGCAATGCTTGAGGAAAGGAAGAGAAGAAGAAACATCCGAAGGAAAGGCTCCGCTTTCAAAGTAAGTGGTTAATGGGATAGTAAACAGGGTTGGCTGGGGCGGGTGTGGGGGTGTCCTGGCTTTGAGCGATGTGAGAGCCAGCCAGGGCCGCACACTCTCAACTCATAGGGATGCTTTGCAAGACGGAGGAGGGCCAAGGGGGGGGAAGGAGGCAGGTCTGACATCAGCGACCCTTCTGACAGAAATATGGGGCCAAGGGAAGGCGGTGAGGGTGAGAGATGCGGTGACAAGTCAGATGAGAACCCTTCTGTGCGCGAGAGGGTTCCGGGTCAGGTTCACCCGGAAGGGTTTGTTTAATACATTTTCTCTCCCCCACCCCATCCCCACCACCTGTTTTCCCTCCTTTTTGCCGCGTGCTCTTAAATCGAGTCATGCATTGCAGTGGGGGGTAATAGATATCCCAGCTTAAACGAGGGTGGAGGGAACGGAGAGATAAGCGCAAAGGGATAATTTCCTATTATTATTATTATTATTTAGTTGTTACTCTTGCTGTTGCTGCTGTTCCAAGCAAAACTTCCCAACTGTAGAGCCCAGCAGGCAAGAAGCTTCTCTCTCTGCCTCGGACTGCCTCCCCCGCCCCCTCACCCGCTCCCAGTTCCTGCGCTCCCAGCTCCTGCGCGATGGGGAGTGACGTCACCCGGGCTCCGACCTATCCGTCTCCGCGACCAGGGGAAGGGGGTGGAGCTCTTCCCTCGTTCGCTCCTTCGCTTGGGACCACCTCCCAGCAGCAGGAGGCGAAGCGGCGCTTGGCGCGAGTGGAGAGGTGCCTCTGGCTGCTCCGGGGCGACAACTCGCTCGCTCGCTTGGCGGGTCCCGACTCGAGATCACCAGCCACAGACCATCGTCCAAACTTAACTATAGGCCGGGGAGCCAAAGGAAGGGGGGGGAGGAACCTGCCAGGCCCGGTGCGCTTCTAGGAAGCTGCTGATGGTTCCGTTCGCTGCAGTCTATACCGCTTCATACGCACCAGATGGCTTGCCATTGTGTTTCCCCAGCCGGCGAGATCCTGCATTTAAAAAGGAAAAAAAGAGGGGAGCGGGGAGGAAGAGGACAGAGAGAGAGTCCTGTTATTATTTTTGTAACAATCACACCAGACCATTTTGACTGGCAGCCCTGTTGGTTCCCCTCCCCCCCAATTAAATATATATATATTTAATATATTTGAAATAAATATATATATATTATTTAATATATAAGTATATACAGTATTTAAAACCAACCCTGGCCACAGTTTCTTAAGGGAGGCACCGTGGCCCTCGCTCATAGCTCCTTCCACATGGGGTGTGGGGAGTGAGGATATGTCGGGCAAGGAATCTGGATGCGTCCCCGCCCGGGGATCTAAGAGTGCAGTCCTAACCTTTCCAAACCGCAGGAAACTTGGACCGGTGGGAATTAACTTCAGTAGGAGGCCAACTGGCTGGCTAGGGGGCCCCCGCCCCCGCCTCCGCCTCCCCTCCCCTCCCGGCCCGCCCCTCCTTCGCGGACTCCAATGGCATTTATTTCTCACTCAGGATTATCGCCTAATAGTCAGAAGCACAGACGTGCGCATAAAAAAACGCAGGCATGTTTATTCATTCTATTTGATCAATCTCTGGGTGTCTGTTTATTAAACTTCCACCGATTTTACGTTTGGTGTTTCCTGATGGCAAACATTGTCGAATGATAAATATTGCATACAGTTAATTGTGATGCCAGGGAAAGCTCGGCTCCGGGTTTGTGTGGCGGTGCCGTCGCTGTCTCAAGCCCTCCCATGTCTTCTGCTCCCCGTGTAACTCAGGGCAAACAAGAACCTTTCTCAAACATATTAGTTAATGGGGCGAAAAGAGGAGCGGGGGAGGGAACGAGAAAGCGATGGGAACCCTCAGACTTGATCCCTCAGCTTGGAAGGGAAGGGAGGCTGCCTGGAGAGAATGGGAATGTGAAAACAGCTTTAAAAAGGGGGGGTGCTCTGAAGTAAAACATTTCTGGTCCAGTATTCACTTTCATTGGTTTTTGGTGGGAGGTGTCCATCCCCCTAAAACAGGGGGGAGTGTCCTAGAACACTGCTTTCTCTGTGTCTGTGGGGAGCTGGCAATCATATTTGGCACATCCTCTTATTTTATTATTATTTTTTGCTTATTTCACTGAAAATACACGCCTGTTTGGACAGGCCCCCAGAAAGGCTCTTTCTATCTTGAAAAATATCCATAGGCCATTTCTTTTTCCAGCGCGGCTGCAGGTGTGTTCTCTTTCCGCATCCATCCCCAAGTCCCCAAGACCCTTTCCCCCTCCTCCCATTTTTATTGCAACTCTTTCCCTAATTTAATTTTGTTGTAGTTACCAAAAAAAAGGGAAAGAAACCCGGATGTGTGCGGGTTTTTTTTTTTAATGGCTCGAGCCTCGTCTCGGCTGGTGCTGCGAAGGCTCTAATGCGCCCGGGCTACTAGTCACTAAGCAAAGCGCAGGGCGCCGTTGGCTCCTTTCCAACAGAGTTGGTCATAAAACAAGATATGGGGAGAAGGGAGGGCGGAATTAACATCTGCTTTTCTAAACTCAAATATGTCAAGGAGCTTTTTTATTATGATGATCATGAATGCTTTCCTCATTTGAAGAAGAAATATGTAGAGATAAACTGACATCCACATGTATAGAGTATTTATAATGGTGTTAGGATTTAAAGGTAGCTATTCATTGCATAAGCCATTTAGAACTGACGTTTTAAAAGCTACTTAACCTCAGACATCCTTGAATCTTAGCGAAGGATTCCAAACGATATTATTTAAAGAGGAATTTGCTGTAATTTAATTGCATATCAAGGCGGAACGAGGCGCGAGCTTTGCACCTTCTGCGCTGTTTAATAGCGTTTTAACTGGCGTTTTATTCACCCACTTTCTCGGCTGCCCTCGCCTTTCCTTGGGAAGGGGCCGCTAGAAAGCGGATCCCAAGTTAGTGCTCTCTCTCTCTCTCTCTCTCTCTCTCTCTCTCTCTCTCTCTCTCTCTGTGTGTGTGTGTGTGTGTGTGTGTGTGTGTGTGTGTGTCTGTGCGCGCGCGCGTGTTTGTTCACCATTTGCAACGGGCAGTCATCTTTGCGCCTGGAGCTTTGCCCTCTTAGGGGATACAGTTAGTACCTCGGTTCATTAGTGCCTATTTATTATTGCTGTAAAAAGAAAATAACATGTAAGATTCTGTGGGTGAATCAACCGTTTGCTTCCCCCCCATATCGTTGCTCTCACCTCCCCCCCAAAACCTGCCCACAATTCGGTAATGCCGGCATTTATTCAATCTGCCATCCACTCGAATTTCCGAGGCCCCAGGGCGCCTGACATCCCAGTCCGATGCCCCTTTATTTACATTTCTCACAAATCCCCGAGTTAAGTCAGAGGTTTCTCTGAGTGGGGTGGGAAATCAGCTGGCATGGAACTGCTGCTGCTTAGACTGGGCGAGGATCGAGCCGGGGTGGGGTGGGGGCTGACGTTCTCTTAACAGAGCCTCGGAGGGCAGAGAGAGAGAACCAGGCCCCTGGCTTATTGGCGGCGGCAGTGTAAGGCATGCACCCTCAACCCGGTTATGTATTTCTGGGATCGCTGGGATGAGGGGGGCAGCTGGTGACGCGCATCATGCCAGAGCAGTACCGCGGGTGCCGCTTGCAAAATGGCTCTCCCTTGAATACAGGCCGCCTGTGCACGGTTCCTTGGGATTAAGCCTCATGAAATTGGGAGGCAGGCGGGCGGGCTTCCTTGTGAGTAAAGGAGGCCAGCAGTAGAGATCTCGCCTTGAACCATTTCTCCGTTTGCCTGGTGGAGTGGCTACTCCAGCTCTAAAAATATCCCCAACACACACACACACACACACACACGTGTGTGGCAGCAGCTAGTACGGTAGTTCGTAGTCTTGCTGGCTCCTATGAAGCTGGTTGAGTGCCCCTGAGCCATCTGTAGCCCGAGCCTCTTCGAAGAGGAATCCAAGCCTTTGGTCTTGAAGAGGGTTTAATGCCCTCTGGTTCACCACTGTGGCATAACTGGGTAGATTAAAAAAGGGGGGGGAGAAAATGCCCATCCTAATTCGAATCCATAGAATGTCGGTTCGATTTGAAAATGTCTCCATTCAGTTTTCTAATCCACAAATAGGTGTACTGGGGCATTCCACCCTTTCTTTAGGATGCCAGATTGAATTAAGAAAAATCATCCTACTCCCCAAAAGACTAATTCATCATCAATCCTAGGCCCTCCATTTCTTTGGGGCATGACTCCAGTGAGAGGTGGGGGTGCACAGGGGTCCGCACCGCTCTCCAGGAGCCCCGGGGTCTAGCCCGTTGGGGACCAGGTGACGTAGCCCGGCTCATGATCTTCCACTGAAGACAGCGGCGACGGCCTGAGCCTAGTTGGACGGGGATCTTGTGCCCCGAAGGGAGGGGGGCATGAAGGGAGAGCAGGGAGAGGGGAGAAAGGCTGTCGATCTGTGAGGGCAGAGGAGAGAGATTAAAGAAATGGCCCTTAGTTCTCTGAGTGACACGGCCCCATTCAAAGGGCAAGCAGAAAGAAATGCTGCTAATATGAATAGAGGGATGCTCAAGAGCCTTGCCCCCTTTTCTTCTTTGGCTCCACTTCGGGTAGGATCCTGGGTGCATTCTTAGAGCGGTGTATACGCTATCTGGGCATACGCACGCGCGCATGGCAAATAGGTCTTATTGATTCGAGATCGATATTGATTCGAGATCGATTTAGACCATGTAGCTGACTGACCCTACTACCCTCTTTGTGGCTCGGTAAGAGATTCTTCCAAATAAACGCTTTGGGTTTCTTGCGCCGGTTTGGACAACAAGTGGGAAATGCGGGTGGGGTGTGGTGGCTCTCGGAGCCCGGGGGTCGTTCTTGAAAGGTAGTGCATTTCTGGGAGACTCTCTACAAAGAATTCCTCCGACTGATGAGGATAACAACCCCCACCCTTCCTTACATCTTCTTGCCTTGCAAAGGGACAGTCCTCAGTTGACATCTCCAAAGTGATTATTAGACGCCTCTGTGATAAATCAGGGTTTTTTTGGGGGGGGGAGTCGGGGAGTCGGGATAAGGCCAGGCTACACACACACACACACACACACACACACACACACACACACACACACAGTGTCTGGCTAACGCTGTATGACTGCCCGATGGCCCTTTTCAATTTTTCCTCAAACACCCCTGAAATAGCACGTTGTCTCAACAACCTCTATTGTTTGTCTCTCTCTGTGTGTGTGTGCTCAAAAAAAATTATTTAAAATTCCTGACCATGGATTTCCCCCTCCTGCCTCTCTTTCTCATCCTCTCTAGCTTCATCCCCACCCCACCCCACCCCAAAGAGCCTCGGAGCCCTTCTTCCTTGATAAGTTGTAAGAACTTTTCTTTCAAGAGTGTGAAATGAAGAACACAGACAGTATATCAGTGAAAATAATAAAGTGGCCTTTTAATGAGAACTAAAGACAACAAAAACGTAGATGAAGTGTACCGTAAAGACTGCTTCAAAGTGCAGCTCAATCCCCTGAGAGCAACCATCCCATAGGCTGGGTAATTGGGACTTTACTGCGCAGAGGTAAGGCAGCGTGGTAGGATTATTTTTATTTTGCTTTGCTTTGCTTTGCTGCATTATATTTTTGCTTCTCAGTAATAGATCTGTTGCAAAAGAGTTTGTGCAAAGAGCTTCAGGCCTTCTAGCAGATGAAGGGAGCGTCTTGTGTCTCTTAAAACAAATCACTCGAACATTCTAATTTGCGAAAATTAGTATTTTTCTTCTTTTCCGCCCTGCTCCCTTTTTCCAAAGCCCAGGACCTGCGAGGTGCGCCTATATTTCTTCAAGTCGGCCTTTCTTTCTTTCTTTCTTTCTTTCTTTCTTTCTTTCTTTCTTTCTTTCTTTCTTTCTTTCTTTCTTTCCGTAATTTTCCCGCTTTCCACAGGCTTCTCTCCACTCACCCCTTCCTTAACAAACCAGGTAACAAGAGCAATAAATCCAAGCAGGGGGGAAATAAGACAGATTTCCTCATCGATGTGTAATAAAGTTAAAGGACATTGTTTTGTCAGACAAGCGCTAAGCAGAAAATAAATCTTAGGGTCTGGGGAAACAAAACGGAATGATGTTGGCGTGTGTGTAAATTTACTTTTAAACGTAATAAATCAATGTTCATTTAAACAGCTGGGGAACCCCACCACGGAGCAGGTTTCAAGGGTAAGAAAATCTGGACGAGAACAGGCGATAGAGATGAAACCACCCAAAGAGAGCAGCCTTCTCCCTGCCCTACAGCCCCCTTCCCCCAATATAGTCCTCCTTTTTTCCAAGGAACTTCAAGAGCTGGACAGAGCCCGAAGGAGACAGAGCTGAATTCAGTGACCACCATTCTGCCCCATATTTCCCACGGATCTCATAGAACGGAAAGCTCAGACCTCGGAAAAAAGAAACTAGAGGAGGAAGGGGAAAGGCCCCCTTTTTCCCTACAGGGAGTTAGGCAAGCAAACACTAGAGCTGGTGGATCGGATCCTTGTGGTTGTTACGACGGACACGTTCTGAGATCCCTGTTAGTTTCAAGCGATATTAATCTCAAGGTTCTGAATGGCCGGGGAGAGGTGGGTGGGGAGATTTTTTTGGGAAGCATGCAAGGTTAGCTGAGATGTTGAATACAGTACTGGGCTTTTAAAAGGGGAATGTCGAAAGATGCTTGGCCAGTTGAAAGGCGAGTGGGCGCCAGAAGTCTGTTCTGAAGGGTGGGTGCATCTGGAGACAATCTTTCACAGCCCAGACACTTCACAACAACATCACAAGAGTGACGGGTGACATTTGGGGTTCTGATACTCCGCAGGAACATTTCTCGAGCAGGTGGCAATAAAGAGCTGTGAATGCAAAGGTGCGCCTTATTTGTCTTAGTTGCCTCTTGCTAACCCGCGACGATTTCCACGAAGCCTCGATAATGACTCTCCCTTTATTAGAGAGCCTCCTGCGCGCTTGCAGAGTGGCAACAATTTCTCTTCCTCACAGTCATTTGGTGTCTTTGTTTAATTTTGCAGAACTAATGTAAACATGGCTTGCAAATACCCAGAGGTGGATTATTTGGTTTATTCTTTCTGCCCCCCCCCCCAACCCTTTCCTCCTCCCTCCACCATCATTTTTTTTTAAAAAAAATAAAACCACAGAAGATTAATCGAACAGCAAAGATTACGAGAGTGGAATATGCCCTGCCTTTGTTTTGTAGTCCTTCGAAAGCCATGCAAACGCACATCGAAGGGCGTTGCTTTCCTTGAGCGACGTGGCCACTGCCTGGCATCTTAAGTCTGTGAAAATATATTACATCTATTTCACGGAGCGTTTAAACGCCTGCATTTCACCGGACCAGCAAGCCACCAACCACCTTGGCTATACTGGGGTGTGGTGGAGATGCAAGGATAGAACAGTCAGGGGATCTGGTGACTTTTGTCCTTTCTGTACTGCTCAATTGACTTCTCTCACTCTTTCCTCATCCCTAAAAACGAGAGCTGGAGATAATGAGCAGAGAAAAAGTTATTAAGCGCCTGGCAGGTGCGTGTACCTCGGTTGTATACATCCCAGGGACCAGATAGTGCTAGTAATATCTGACCTTGATTAAGGGAAACCTGCCTGTCCTAATACTCAGAAGCGAAGCGCAAACGACACGGAGCCGAGTTGCTCTTTCAGAAGCAGGAAGGGAAAGGGCACTGGGCAGAGCCCTACGCAACACTGAACGGAGTGCGGATTGTCTGCTGCGGGGGAGGGGAGAGCTCTGCTCAGGTGAAACTGACGAGGCAGTGTAAGTTTCCTCCTCAGTCTCTCTCTCTCTCTCTCTCGCTTCTCTCTCTCCCCCTCTTTTTCTATGACTTCCCGAAGGCCCTCGCCGATTCCTCGCCTTTGATTCTCCGTTTGCTAGCTAGATGGCGCTGTGTCTCTCAATACATTCCGATTCAGAGCTCAAACGGCCCCTTTTCGTATATCCTCCCCCAGATAAATCAGATTACCTACCCCCGCTTCGTTCTGCGAGGAACGCACTTTAGTTCCAGCAAAAAAGAAAAAGTGCTATTAAATAATGTTAAGAATCATACAGAACCATCATATAAATATCCCGTTGAAATAAAAGGCAGCCTGCAAGCAAAATCTGAACTCTGGGGTCTTTACTCTCTGCCAATTCATGTTGTAATCATGTGGTAATCTACTTAATGATTTCCCTCCTTTTTGGTGGCTGGACCAAAATGTAGCTAATTTGTATTTGGGGAAACCCAATAAAAAAAGCAACACACAACCCGGCGATTTGATACATGTTTGCATTAGTTGCACGCAATGTAAATACGCACATGAGATCTAGCTTCACCAGAAATAGAAACTGGTCGTATTAAGTTAGCCTCCTTGTCACTCTTTCATGAATAGATCAAAACAATTATGAGCGATTTAAAGTGAAAATGCCACAAAATCAAATGTACATTCTCTTTTTATCTTTTTTTTTTAAGGTTTGTAAAGCCTGGGGGTCTGTTTCAGTATCTCCTACGGTCTAAATTTATTCTGCAAGATTACCTTCTAAATTTATTCATTTCATTAAAGTACGAAAACTCTTTAGGAATTTAAATGCCTCGGTTGTTTCTATTGATTATATGATTAGGGATTCATTATATGGTAATTTCTCTCCTTAGAAAAAGTAATCTGAAAGTTTTGTATCGACAGGTACATGTATGAGAGTTTATTGTACTTTTAATTTATTATTAATTCCAGATTTCAAATAATATTATTGTGATCATCGTTACGTTTATAGAAACAGGAAAAGCGTATTCTTAAGTGTTAAAACAGCAATGCATATTAAAGACCTTCCTTTTTCAGAAGATGTTTTGTTGCATTCTCTTTTCTGGCTCAGTTTCTCAGAAATGCAGGTCTTTAAAAACAGTCACTACCACAGGGGAAGAAAAATAGGCTGGTTTGGTGCGACTCGCAACATTCGATAAATTACATGGTTGTTATTTCATTTTCTCCCCTTTAGTTAGAGCCTTTGTAAAATCTCAAAGTGTTAGGCTGTAACTAGGAGGCGCTGAAAACCTAAGGCGGAAAATTTACAACTTGATCAACTTCAAACCACACACACAGAGACACACACACACACACACACACACACAGACACACACACACGGCGCTACAGTTGCAAACATATGTTCCGGATTAAGTTAAGCAAACGGGTCTCGTTTTCCAAGGTAGAAAGCTGATAATGAAATCTTAAATGCTGCAGAGTTTGGCTCTTGTTACGGCTTCACTTGCACCAACATGAACGAATCCCTCTACCTTTCTGGGACATTCCGGTTTTAGGTCCAGCAGCACAACCTCGCTCTGATTCTCTCCCTCCCTCCCCTAAAGCAATTCAAAGCGCACAGGTATCTCTTTCAGCAGCTGATCTCTAAAGAGCAGTGCTTTAAAGCAGGCAAGGCTCTTTCCCGTCTTTTGTGGGTCAGGGAAAACTGCCCATGGAGAAAGAAGCTGGGTTACCTTGCTTAGTCTTAGGATATGTGCCTCCTCCTCTAAACGCTCTGGGGCCGTCAGCTTAAGCATCCTGCGGGTATGTAGGGAAGTAGAGAGTAGTAGAAAGAAACCTCTTTCAGAGAGCCGATCCTGATGAGCAGGGAGCCACAATTATAACCGTTAATAAGGTGGGCCGGAGTGTACCTTCTACTCAATAAGTGTATAGAGTTCATCTGCACATCTAAGGTTCATTTCCATTGAACAGAATAAAGTTTGTCTTGTAGGGGCTGAAAGTCGAACTCATTATTACAAGTTACAGGTAGGTGGCCGTGTTGGTCTGAGTCGAAGCAAAATAAAAAAAATCATTCACCTTAAAGACTGAGCTTTGGTATCTGACGAAGTGCGCAAGCACACGAAAGCTCATACCAAAATAAAAACTTAGTTGGTCTTTAAGGTGCTACTGAAGGAAATTTTTTTATTTCATTATTACAAGGATGCTAGTGAATAAATGTGTGATATATGTATTTGTGTGTGTGTGTGTGTGCGCGCGCACACACACACATACACAAGCTCACACGCACATACTGTGGCACGTTAAAAGTAAAAAGAAATTACTTTGGCTTGAGCACAGATAAACAGGAAAATGACACGCATATATCCACAATCATTCAGTGGGAGAGAGGCGACAGAAATATGTTCCTGAAGCAAGACAGAGCTCAGAAGCAGCATCTGGTGCCAGCCCCATGTTTCAAAACTTCCCTAAATGTAATTTCTCTTGAAAATGTTCTTTGTCAAACTCCACTATCCCAGTGGGCTGTAATGAGGATCCTGCAACTTTATCCCAGGATATTATACCCAAGGAGCTGACTATTTCCTCCCAGTAATACCCGGTAGGCACTTAGGACATTAATGGGTGTCTATTGATTTCCAGAAAACTCTATTGAGGAATCCTTTCATATATCTAAGATATACACGAAACACTTTCATTTCACTAGATAGCCCAGGTAGTTTTGACGTTGACAAATGGCCAAAAGACAAGAAAAGTAATTTCAAACGACTTTGAAGGGTTAGGAGAGGTAAGAAGGGGGTGGGAGGAGGAGAAAGAGAGGAATATTTTTCAACGCATGTCACGAATAAGAAAAAAAGGAAATAATCACAAGGTAAACCATAGCTGGGGAAAATAATTGAGGAGCAAATAATTGAAAATGCTTTCATGTTGTACACCCAATCTCTAGTCCCTTTTCTGTTTCCCCTTTCTAAGATTCCATTATTTTCTGTATGCCTCCCATTAAAAGTTATTTTTAAGATTACTAACACGGACATGCACTCGCTAAATTGTTCAGGATATCTTCAGGATATGTATGTTCAGGATAATGGAGGTGGGGGAGACACCAAGCAAAATTACCCGAAGAAAGAGGATTTCGTAAGAACTGAGATGAGAAGGTTTAATGCAGAATTGACAAAAGGACATTTTTGTTAGTCAGTGAGGCTCACGCTCTGGAGAAACCTAATACCCTAATATAGATCAAAGAAAGGAGCAAATATTTAATACCGAAGGTGAGCTACCTCGAAACACAAATCCTCCCTCTTCTTAAATATGCAGACATCTAACTTTCACTCAGCCAATTAGTTTGTCAATAATAATAATAATAATAATAATAATAATACAAAGCTGGTTTATAGTAACATTGCTCACTACAACAATGTCTGAATTATGGTCGGGAATCAGTTCGATTACTGATTAGAAAGCTATCAGTATCCACGCTATAAAATATCCTGGTTAGATAGAAGATACCACGAATTTAAAAAATAAAATAAAATACCACGGTGATCTTCATTTCCCCCAAATCAGAAGCGTGCAACAGGTTCTTCCTCTGAAAGTTTAATTCCTAACCGTTCTGCCTCGGGGGTCCCTCTTACAAAAAACGAAAGCGGCCCCCTCCGCCTACCCAGGGCCGGTTGGCTATTTGGGGGAGCGAGTAGACCCTTTCCTTGGACTTTTTGTGGGCGCAAGTGAAGATCAAGCAGAGAAAACTAAGAATTCCTCCTACGAAGCTGCCCTATAGAACAGTGAAAACCGTGGTGCACGTGTGTGAGAAGCGAAACGACTACAGGTGGGTCGAGAAAAAAGGATTCCATTTAATCCATCAAAACACGGATAAGGGGTTGTGATGAGGGAAAGGGGGTTCGAGGTTTCCCTCGTGAACTTGTCGCCAAAGTTGTTGCTGAAAACAGAATAATTCGACTCGGACGTTGGAGCGAACCATTTTAAAAAGCGAACTCTTTCATTTGAGGGGAGGGAAATAACCCTCAAATAATCCTATTGTGGATATCTAAATATCCGTTTCCATGAATCTGGCTCATGATTCGTAATAGTATTTGATATTAGTAGGCGGCACTGGGCTATAACTTGGCTTTCCTAATGACCCAAAGCCATTCCAATAACTAAAAAGCAAGGAGGTCTGTAACTCCTCGCTGTCGTTGCTCAGCTGGGGCTGGGGTCATTTATATTAAGGAAAAGCCAGGAAATCCTTAGCTATCCAAACTGCTCATTCCCCCCCCCGTTTCACTTTTTTGTAATTTTGGACGGGTCGGGGAAGCAAATGGGAAGGGGTTGGATCTCACAGCAAAGGAAGGCAGAGCGAGAACATTTTAATGAGCAGAGAGCATTTTGTTGCATTTAAATAGCGAACACGTAAATAGCTGTTTGCTAAAATGACAAGGACGTGATCAAAGAGGAAGAAAAAAGAGACATTATCTCTCTCTCTCTCTCTCTCTCCTTGCGCATAACTTGAATTAAAGGATGCGGAGACTGAGAGAGGGCTTAAAGTCCCGACGATCACAGCAGGTGGCGGGTCTGGAAGGGGGAAGTTGAAGGGAGGTAAAGTTACGGGGCTGAGACGCGCAGACTGGCCGCCTCTTTAGCAAAGCAGGGAGGGTGGAGGGGGAGAAAGGGGGGGCTGCCGAGAGAGGGCTGCCAGGCTCTTAGGGCTCTGGCTCTGGGGTGCCTCTCCCGAGGCTGCAATTAACCAGCTGCCTGGCAGTCAGTGGGGTTGCTTCGAGTAGGCGCGCATCAAAGAAGGGAAGCGGATCTGCTTTGCAACCAACCACGAGATCCTCAGATCCCCGCCCCCACCAGTATCGCCTCTATAGCCAAGGGAAAGATGAGGATCGCCTGGGAAGGCGGAAATGGCATGCACGCATCCCGGCAATGAGAGAGAGAGAGAGAGAGAGAGAGAGAGAGAGAGAGAGATGAAGTCTGGTTCTGGTAAAAGCTGGAAACCAAGGATGGGCAATGCGGGAATCTTGGCGCAAGGGGTTTAGGGAGAGGACAGAAGATGAAAACGAAATCGGGGGCCTGCAGGCAGTGGCATCAGACCAGGGCAGTGGAATCGGACCAGAGGAGCACATGGGGTGGAAAGTCCTGGGAAGGGAGCATAAATGAATGTTTAACTCTCCCCGCTTCAAGGGAGATGAGAGGAGGTGCGGAGCAGGCGGGTTTCAGGATACAAAAACGTCGTCCCCGAGAGCGAGGTCTTCCGCAGCAAGGAACGAGGCAAGGAGAGGCTGGTTTAGGGCGAGGGCAGTTCAGAACTAGGAGCTGTCCAAGGTGCTACAGAGAGTGGATGGCGCAAACCCAGTTCCGCTCGGCTTTTTCGGGTTCCCTGGCAGAGACACTGTCACAGCCTCAGTTGTTCTATCAAGGGATTTCCAGTTCGCACCCCAACCCCAGCCTGGTAAAAGTTTGGACACCTTCCCACGGCTGGCATGCTTTCTCTATTTTCTAAATCTTAACAGCCCAACTTGGGAGGCTTAGAAGCTACTCTTATCATAACTTCCAACCCACTTTGGAAGCTGAAGGACTGAGTCCTTATCTTTCAACTTGCTTCCAAGTAGCAGGTTAACATGGAAACCTGATCCTGATTCTTTAACACACTGAGTTTTAAGGAAAAGCAAGAGTGGAATGAGCGACTAAGCAAAACCGAGGGTTCCAGATTTATTAGGTATCCTTTAAAGCAGCTTTAAGATGTGCAGATAGAGATGCCCAAATGAACACATGGTCAGCGATCCATGGAGCAGTTATTACGTCTTTCTTTATCCTCTCGTTTTCTGGTCTCTCTCTCTCTCTCTCTCTCTCTCTTTTAGCAGGAAAGCTACTCTGATTTGTGCCAAAGATCACACAGGAGTTAAATCGACGTTACTAATTAACAGGCTCTCAAGGTTCCCCTAGTTAGAAGAATTAATTAGGATGCAAAAGTAAACTTTTTAAGATAAAGCCGTGCACCTATATTTAGGAAACGGAAAGTTAATTGACCAAATGGTTAATAACTGAGGGACAAGCCCAAACTTTTTTAAAGAACAAAAAAAGTTGGAGGAGAAAGAGGAGGTCCGCGCGCACACCCAGCCTCGAAACACTTGCACGTAAAGGTATTAGATACGATGTTACCCGCAAGATGCTTGTTAGCTTGTCTTATGTAGGAGTAAATCGCAGGTAGAACTGGGGCGAAATTAGGGAACCCGTTCAAGGAATTCTTTAAACGCAGAAGCAAAGAAACATCTCTCATATTTTACTCTTTGTTCAATCGAGGTGATCCGAAGGGGCCGTAGACATTGCACTGGGTGGGTCGAAGCTCTGCTCTACTACCGTTCCCCCACAGGGGGAATTCGAAAGCAAAAGTTAAGACAGTGGGCGTGAGATGGGCTTTTGGGGAGGGGGCAGAAGGGATTATGCGGTAGGAAGAGTGAAAAGTCTCCCCCCCCCCAACCAAGCAGGGCCTTTCCTTTCAAGCCTCGCGGGTCCAGCCTGGAGTGGCGAGCAGGGAGCTGCTTGCCGGTCTCCGGGAAAGTCGTTCTTGTCACCTGACCTCAACAGAGACCCAGGCATGTCGGGGCTGTAGGGAGAGCTTAGGAGGCAGGAGATCTTTTCATGGAGAGGCTAGCAAAACCTCGGCTGTCGGGGCGAGCGACCTGCTCCCTTTGCCCCAGGAAGCCGGGCCAGAGGCAGAGGGAACCTGAGGCAGGTTGGCCCTGAGCTCTCCAGAGCGGTCCCCTTTCGTGGCCGCGAATATTCGCCTGTTGGCTTCTCCCTCTCCAGTTCCATGCGCTTCTTCTGAAGTTTTCCTCTTGTTCAGAGGAGGAATGTCAGATCTTACTCCTCCAGCTGAGAGATCCCGCATTCGCCGTGGAGGTGAAGAGGCGAGTGCTTTTCTCTCCTTCTTTCCCCAGATTATTCTCATTTGATGCTCTTAAGGGGAAGAAGGCGATCACAAGCCTTTTCATCCAAGGCACGGCCACCTTTCGTGGCGACTCCGGCCAAGCCACCGCGGCTCCTTCCTGGGCCCAGAGGTTGCCTTGGCGGGGGACAGGCAGAACTCCTATCGGCTCCAAATGTTCAGCCTGCGCTATTGCTCGAGGCTCGGGCTTAATCGTCCGAAGCTGTCAGGAAGCGAATGCTTAGGAAAGATCAGGGAAAATGTCCTACTTTCTCATCCCTTCGCCTCATTTTAATTTTAAGTCACTTGCAGAAGAAGGACTCCGAGTTCAGTTTCCCCAATGAAGAGGAACCAGCAGACCCACAGGATGGATTTCCTGTTCCGAGCTCAACTCCCACCCCCAGCCCCGCGACACACACTTTCTCCATTTTACTCCACAGGAACTTCCCGCCTGTTCTGCAGCCTCCTGAGTCAAGTGGGTGTTTTTTCTCTCGCCTGTCCTTCTGGCTTGTGATCACTCCTAAATCCATTCTTCGCTCCAACCATGCACGTTGATCACATTCCAAAATGATGGGGCCTCCCACGGATTTGGGTGCATTCAAGGACCAGAACAAATCCCGTTGCGAGGCTGGGGGTGATTTAGGTCGTCCTTACGTTTATTTAATTTTAAATATGATTGATCGATAGATTAGATGTCTTATACCCTCCCTTTGATAAATGGAAGGAAAGCGGGATCCCAGCTTTAAACCCATGAGTTGTATATGGAAAGCAAACAACACGAACAATCCTATTTGGGGATCCAAGTGGGTCTGCATGCCCTTTCTTGTTGCGAATGTGATTTAGGCCGCAATCCCGGACTCACTTTACCGGGAGTAATCCCCCCTGAACGCTCAACATACACGTATAGGATTGGCCCGTTACAGTATTTGGAGCAGGCAACTGTCAACACGCATAGGCGCTTCTTTTTGGAAATCTACTTTGAAGTGACGCTCGAGGGTCTCTGCCCCCGCCTCGCTCTCCCCAGATCTACGTGTTAATCTCTGGTTTCCCCCTTCAAACAGAATTCAGTTACAAAGAGCTTGGAAAGATTTTGCATCTATTGAAGGGGCACCACGTCTTTAATTTTCTGAGGAGTAAAAACCTCCCCAAGAAACTTCATATAGCTTCTTAGGTTTTTGCTTAGCATACGTGATAAAACATTGATTGTCGTAGTTTGGTGACCCATGAAATTTGGGGGTTAGTTTTCTCTTCAGACCAGAGCATATAATTATGCAAATAAAGAGCTGTCACTGATCTGGTGAAATGCTCACAAACACACGCAATCCGAAACTGGAAAGAAAAGTAGAAAATGTGGGGGATTAGGAGCAATGACAGCGTTTGCAAAGTTTGGGGAAGTTCTTTTTTCACACTTTGGGGGACTTAAGTCAACAATTAGCGTGATCTGTCTATCAGTTACACACAGAAATACACTCCGCATCCTTTAACAGGTTACTTTAACTTCAACTGGAATAGAAATTCGAGCGTAGGCACACAGACCGCCGTCGTCTTATATGACAGCTTTCAATTGTACTTGAGAATTAGTTCCTGGGGGGGGAGAGGGGGGAGAATAAGTGCGCTTCCTCTGAGAAAAGAAATATTTAAACGTCCCACTTTAGTTGATTAGGAATCCACGTCAACTTATGTATTAGAATGAAGGTACTAAGCTGCATAAAAGGACCTTGCGGTATGCACAGAATCTTTCTTTGTCATGAACCCAAACAGAGTTTTACTTTAAAAGGACATAAATACGGTACTAGCCAGGGGCCTGTCGGCCTTATTTGTTCATCTGTAAAATGGGAACATTTTCTCAGGAACAACTTCAAATAATCGGTTAAACAAATAATCGGTTAAAAGGAGACGGGGGTCCTGCAGAAATAAATCCTGGGATCATATCCTACAGATAGATATAGAGATATGGATACAGGCCCGCCCAACCAGGAGTTGAAACGGTGCAACCTTTGATGTTAAACAGATCCTCTTAGCATAGCTGCCAAGTTATCCCTTTTTTAAAGGGATATTCCCTTATGCTGAATAGGCTTCCTCGTGAGAAAAGGGAAAACTTGGCAGCTATGCCTCTTAGCCGGCAAAACTAGAGCCCTATAGTCAGAATGTGTTCATAACTGTCCGTTTAGCTGCTTTGGTGCAAAACTGGGACATTATTACAGGTGCTTTGCCTAGTCTAAGTAGAATGGAAAGTAACAGCTTGTCCAAGCTGGTCTCTGGCCGTAATAATAAATTATTATTATTATTATTATTAAGAGCTTGTTCCACCTTCCTTTCGCGTTGCCACTCTTCATGCAGAGCTCGCTCCATGCAGAGTTCGGCATAACTACGGACTGGTCCAGTTGTATCGATTCTCACTCTCTCTCTCTCCTTTAAGGCATTACAGATCTATGGCACTAAACTTGTTCTAAAACTTATAGCGGTGTGTGTTGGTATTTAATGGGCTCCAGCTACTTCACTGTCCCAAGTGAAAGAGGGACCCACTTTCAGGAGCCCACTTCTATCCTGACAGTCTTGGCCCCTGGTTCATTCTTTACCAGGAACATTCCTCTGCCTTCGCCCCCACCCCTCCCAGGACTGGCGGAGCGCTGTTTCAGCCGAGCGGGCTCAGCCCAGATTTATGGTAACTCCTGAAGACATCAGCTTGTGAACAGACCAGCGGTGTGAAACTTTGAGCCACCAATCCAAGGAGGACTCAATTAAACCAACCATTCGGTCATTAATTCCTCCCAAGCGTGTTTTAAAGGAGATCGTTGCTATTGCTACACAGCTCAGGTGTCGAGCTAAAAGCTAAAATGCTTCAAGGGGGGCGGGTTCAGATATTTTTGCATCACTGTCCCTCGACTGGGAGGTACACCACCAGTCACAAACGCACGATCACAATTTAATGCTGCTACAATCTATAGCTGACTCTCTTACTTTTCCTACCGTAATGAAGGCCTGGGAGAGGAGGGGATGCCAAGGGTCATTCGGGTGCAGGGGGATCTATCCATTCTCCAGGGCCCACGAATTATATTCATGGAAAGGAGTTAAGAGACCTCCTTTGCAGTAGAGGAAAAATCTCTAGCCAGCAGCAGCAGAAAGGAGGGACAGGATTCCTCGCATTTCTGGGCAGCAGAAAGGAGGGACAGGATTCCTCGCATTTCTGGGCCAGAATGGATGGGGAAGCTTTTAGCTCAGGCCCACCTTGGCAGATATTAAGGACATGCAACCCGCCCCCCCAACCGAAGTAGTCAGGTTCGGCTTGGGAGCTAAGTTTTGATCAGGCTTGGTCCAGCAGACACAGAGCGGAGTCCATAGCACCAGGCATCCAGAATCACAGAAGGCACCAAAAAGGGGGATACACTCCCCTTTTTCCATCAGATCCTGGAGTTACACAGCTCTCCCACCCTGTTGGGTCCCATCCCAGCGCTTGGGCAGCAAACGGCCACTTGGAGGTCCTGCTGGTTAAACTGCCCAGCTTGTCCTTTATCAAAGATCCTGTAGGTCGATTTCGAGGTTTTTTAATCGATTTGACCCATTAGTAGGTAAGATTCAAATGCACACCAGAGAGCAGCGTGTCCAGAAAGGGCAGACTGCATAGCGATGGTGGCTGGGAGTGAGCAGGGTCCCACGTGGTCGAAAGAAAGAAATAAGAACTGTGTAGGTCACGTGAAGGCTGTAATCCTATCTCCACTTACCTTCGAGAGAGCCTCATTCAACTCAGTGGGAGTAAGACTGACTTCCTGACATGTCTGGGATGGATGGCTTACAGCGAAATTCTATACATGTCTCATGTGAACTAAGTACCATTGTTCTCCAGGTAACCCTTCTTAGAACTGGACCCATTGCTAGAAGTCTTGGTCCACGAGTCCGCACTTCAGGAGCTTCTCCTTCTGTAACCTCAGGAAAGTAGAAACTAAGTGGCTAGCGGGAGGGCTACTCCTTTGGGGAAGGGTCTTGGCCCTTCCTCTGGTGCCATCCATGTAAAAAGGTTTAGTGATTTCCGCAGCCAGGATGCCCCCTTTCTCAGCATCTCCCACTTTCTAACGCCAGCCAGGACAGTTGAGCAAGGAAGGAAAGCCACTCTTTCTTGGTTGGGGCTGACAAGCCTTAAGCGCCTTCCCAGAAAAGACCGGCGATGGCTCCAAGAGGAAAATGAACGAGCCTCATCCCATGCAGGCATCCCTTGAAAGACCCCTTGATTTAAACTGGGGAGAAGCCCATGTAGGAACCAAAAAATGCTTCATAATTTGCTGCTCGGGACTTTAGCAGACGCGTGAAAGGTGTGGAGATTTTTTATACATGGTGGAATTTCTGGCTCAGATGAAATAAACGCTAAACTGGGAAAGCTCAAGTCCCGGGACCTTTGCTGGATGCCACATAACTTTCGAAGGTTTTCTTTTTCTTTTTTGGTTTTTGCACTAATATACGGAGGTACTGGGGATGCAGCCCCTCGGAAATTACTGGGGCCTCGTTTTGGGAAACCGTGAATGGGACTGAGCTGCATCACAGGCGATTTTTTTTATTGTCAAAAGCTGGGGATATAATTTGTTTGGATAAAATGGTTCCTAAACATACCCTCCGCGACATCCATTCGCAGGGATTCCCATGCAATGTGGTGCCCGATTCATCCTTTCGCTCTATATGTGCCTTTCCTCCCCAGCCCTTTTAACAGTAAACGCGTTCTCCCCTGCCTCGCATTTTTGCAAGGCCTTGCATATTCGTAAACACGTTCAGAGGCCACGCAAATAATTCCAAGTCTTAAACGGCCCAGGTGGAGGAAGATCTTTCTTTCGCGGCTCGCTCTGCTGAGGGGCAACCGAGTCCGTGCGATCCTTCCTGGAAGATGCTACGCTCCCCTTGCCCCTGGCAAACGGGTTTTGTCCGGCCAGCAGCAAATGAACATCCCTTTGGGTTGTTGCGCCTGGCACAGTTGCTTAACAAGACCAGAGACAAGAAAGTCACACGCGCATCTTAAAAGAGAAACCATTTTTTTAATTGGTTCAGTGTAAACAGAAAGAGACAACCCTTTAACAGCTCCCTGTGTGCTTTACAATTGGGTCCAGAAGCAGCGAGAACACAACCCAGGCAACTGCACGAGATACAGAGCAAAGGGCTGGTGGGAGCACACCGGAAGGAGTAGAAATCTCAACCGTGACACTTTGGAGAGAGAAAAAAAACTCGTTTGGTGAGATTTGGCACTTTGCAGAGCCCCAGAGGCTTTCACAAAAGACAGGGTAAAGTCTAAGGGTTGCTGTGGAAAAAGCCCACAAGATCACAGCTAAGGAAAGAAAAACCATGGATAAGCGAAAAGACCAGGTCGACCGTCTACCACCCTGAAGCTGACGTTAAGGTGGGCCCAGGCGGGTGGGTGAAAGAAGAGAGAGGAGCAGTTCCAGATAACAGGGATGTCGGGGGAAAACAGGAGACCGGGACCATCAGGTGGGGGAGATGGTCACCAGGGAAGCGATTAGGAAACTATTCCTGCCGCAACTATGGCTCGTTCATTCTCCCTGCACAGAAGAGTAGGTGTTCAACTTGCTAGTCTGAAAGGTTACCCCTTCACAGAACAGAAGAGGTTAGGCGAGGAAGCGAACGCGCTGAGACAGGCCACCTTCACCTCTGCACTTGGAGCCACTTGACTCTGGCTTTGAATCTGCCCCCAGAGAGATGGCGCTAGCAGGTTTCCGATGGAAGGGAAGCCCTTCTCTCTCTCTCTCTCTCCTTTACACCGACAGGGCCCCTTAACCCGAATTGCGCCCTTTGGGATAATCTTAACAGCAGCGTTTTCAAAGACGTGCGCCAATACGTCTGTTCTGAAATCCCAAAAGCTTCCCTTTCAAACGAGCTGGTGGTGGTATCTAACGAAATCGCCCAGCCACTGAATGCATGCATGAGATGAAATGTGACCCCCTCTTTCGCTCGGGTAACATCTGATAGGGGAGGCCAGGAAAAGTTCAAATGCTCCTTGGTGCCCCGGCGTGCCTACTCGAGCACCAGCCAGGCGCTGCTACTCTGGAAGAGGCCGGGTCGTCATCCGCTGGGGATCCCTCTGCGCAAGCTGCGCGCAGGGCAGCAGCTCCCGGCAGTCAGCTGAGCGAGGCGCCCTGAACCTCGTGGCCTGGCAGAGAACGTGGAGAGGGCGCCCCAGGCTTGGAGTCTGGGTCGGACAGAGCTTTGGGGTGTGTGAGATGAGGCCCATAGGGACCCCACTCCTCTTATCCACACTGGCAACGACTTTGGGGCCTTGAAGCCGGTGAGTTTGCGGAGTTGGGTCGAAGGCAGACCCTATTTGAGCATCATGGTAACTGGAAACACTCGGTGACAACAGATGGACTTTTAGGTCTGCGTGAAATTATAAAGAGTCTGGACTCATTGAAAGCCGTGAGGAATTTAAGGAATGTAAAAACGACGTCATCTTGCTTATAACAAAAGTGATTAGCAACGTCAGTAATACATGCTTCTTTTCTTTCTTTCTTTTTTGCTATTAATATTTCACAGTGTCACCAGACGGTGAAGGTAAAACGAAACTGGCTTCAGGAGTTCAACAGATTGAGTGAGAAAAAAAGATCTTTCGGCAGGGAGGGGGGAAATCGCCCCTACCGGCAAAGGCGGACCCTGTTTCAGCAAGAAATGGAAAACTCTGCTGCCCCGGCCTCGAACCGGGAAGCCCAGGGCGGAGAGGCGGCGTCCTGGGAGCGTCCAGGATTTTTTAAAAAGTTCTTCGCTATCTGATTTGTTACAAAATAGAGATTCTGTTAGAATAAAAAATAAACGTTTCAACCAAGTATTAGAAGCAACATTTTAAATATTGGTATTATTTGCTCTATATTACATTTGTCGCTAAAACATCCTTTTAGGTTTTTTTTAATGACTCAGCAAACTCACTAGGAACCCCATAAGCAAAGAGCGCTCGGTAGTTTTGGAGCATTTGGAAGTAAAATTAAGTCCTCTTTCCATGTTCAGATTTGCTGAAGTCGCGCAAGTCTTCCTCATTAATAAACACCAAACAAAGCACCCACTGATTAAATGTATCGTTTCACTTTGGGTGGCACAGCCTCTCCGCAGCCTGAAGTAGAATGAGTAAAATAGCCATTGCTGGAGTTACACGCGCATCCTAAACACATTGACGCGACACGTAAGTCTCATAGTAGACGTGCAGGGCTAAGGATCGCTACCATTGTGTCAATACAGTTTATTAGGACCCCTGAATTTAAAAAGCACGAAAACATTTTATTATTATTTTTTAAAAACCCGCCCAAAGTGTTTGCGGGAAATCATTAAAAAGCCTAACGCGTGGGCGGGACCATGGTCAGCGGGAGTTGAAGTCCACCATTAAAATCAAGGAGAAATAAATGTGAGCTCCGACTGCGGGGAGGGGCGAGGGGAGGCCCAGTGCCCCGGGGAAGAGGAGGAAGAAGGGCCGGGCGCTAGGACCTGGGAGGCGCCGCGTCCGCCTGCCATCAGCTCGGTGCCGGGCTCTGTCAGGGCAATTAGAGCTGCACCAGGCTGCGCGGTGCGGTGCTGCTGTCAGCCTTAATCTGCGCACTGATGGGCAGCCCGAAATCCCCGCCGCAGCCCACAGGAAGCACAACCAGTGAACCCATATTGCTTTGACAGTTGCACTCATCTAGAAATAATGCAAAACGCTACTTAGATGTAGACACGGCGACCCTGTGCTCTAGGAAGAAAACAATCTAATGAGGGGCTGGGACTGCCGAGCGCCGCCGCCCAGACACGCAGGCAAGCAAGCAGGCGCCGGCTCCCGCCCGCCCGCCTCCCGCCCGGTTACAGCTCCTCGTAGCGGATCCGCTGCGAGCGGCGCGTCGGAGCCGCTTTGCCCGAGCTGCTCCTCGCCTCCATGGCGTCGCCGAAGAAGCGGAAGATCGACGCGTAGCTCTTCCACGAGGTCAGCTCGTGCCGCTCCGTGCCTGCAACACACAAGGAAGAAGAAGCACAGCGTCACTGCCTGCGACTCGGGCGGAGGGAAGGGGGGGGAGGAGGAAGACACTCCGCCCCCCGACGACAGCAAGCCACAGGGGTCAAGTTTAGGAGCGAGACGCAGGCGGCGGCCAGAGCAGCGTCGCCAGGCGTGCAGGCAGCCCCCGCCCTCTCGGATCCCCCCTTTGCTCAACCACAGAGGCACCTTCTTGGCGAAAGGGCACTCGGGCTGCAATCCTACGCACACTGACCCGGGAATGAATGCCCCTGGCATCAAGGGGGCCTTGCTTATTCTGCGTAAGTGCGCAGCTAGGTCTGGGGCTGTGAAAGGTTAGGATCTCCATCAGGGCACGGGAGAGGGGTTTTCTGAAGCCTGGCAGCCCGCAAGGCCTGCCCTCTCATGCAGGCTGCCGGTGCCAAGGCTGATTGTGGCAACTCACAACTGCGAGAGAAGTACTCTGCACATGCTAGGGGGCACTGCCTTCCCCTGCTTCACCAGCCCTGCAGCTTGGCACTGAAAAGAGCTTCTGAACTCTTGACTCAAATTAAGCCCCAGGGAGGGGAAAGGAGTTGTTAACCAGCCTTAAGACAGGAAAAGGGCTCTCACTGAGAAGGGATAGGATTCCAGTTTGGTACTAAGTATCCTGCCTCTTTTCTCCACCAACCATTTAGATCATTCCCAATGGGATTAATTATTTTCATTTACATTTGTTTTAAAGTTCAAGATATTTGTTTTAAAGTTCAAGATACTCCCTGGAAGGACAGATCGTGAAGCTGAGGCTCCAATACTTTGGCCACCTCATGAGAAGAGAAGAATCCTTGGAAAAGACCCTGATGTTGGGAAAGATGGAGGGCACTAGGAGAAGGGGACGACAGAGGACGAGATGGTTGGACAGTGTTCTCGAGGCTACGAGCATGGGTTTGACCAAGCTGCGGGAGGCAGTGCAAGACAGGAGTGCCTGGCGTGCTATGGTCCATGGGGTCACGAAGAGTCGGACACGACTAAATGACTAAACAACAACAACGACAACACAGTTATTCGCATTTTATAGAGAGGAAATCAGGTCTGAAAGCTAATAGTTCTGAAATAAACTTAAGAGAAAACGTGGGAGACTTAGTGGATACATGCCTCATTGGTCCAAATGTAATACAGTAGTACCCTAATCTACTAGGGGCAGGGGCAGAGACTCTCTTATACCTGCAACAGTTACATAGTAACAGATATTTCCCCCCCCTTATCCTTGACAAGCTGAACATGCAAAAATCTTCTCTGCAAAGAGTAAGGATGTAGGAGTAATGCCCTTCTTTGGCAATCGGATCATCCTATTCTGTTTATATTCCCAATTTTTGATGGAACAGAACCTTGGGAAGCTGAACACTTAAGTGGCTTGATTAGCAAGGCGCTCTCAGGCAACAGTATATGTGACCTTGTTTTAGGAAAGCTGGGGTGCCTTTCAAACAGAAGTAGTAATTTCTTTTCTCCAGTGTTTCTTGTTCCCAAAAGACAGCTGCTTAATTAGATACACTTTCCTATATGACCAGTCATTTCACTCTTCTACAAGCAAGAATCAAGTGAACAGACCGAGAAACAACTTTTTTGTGCTTAAAACACCATAAATCTGTATTCTGGAAAAGTGAGATGGATCTGGGATCATTCTTCTTGACATATGCTTTTCCTCTCTCACACTGATTGGCTAAGGAGTCCCAGAACCTTTTACTCCCCTGCATATTTCTTTCATAAACCAAACAGTAACAGCATCTAATAATCCCCCCCCAAAATACCCAGCAACCAGGTGCCCTGAAAGAGTTCAGAGCCCTTCCTATATAATACAATTATGCAGAGATGCTGCTGGGAAGCCTCCAGATCCCAGGCTCCTGTATGATACTTTAACATTGTTAATGATAATTCTCCACTCTGTAATAGTAGGTCATTGCTATGGTTACTCTACAATGGTGCAACACTTTGCTTTCCCCTTCAGCTATTCTCGGAGACCTGGTAACCACATTTGTTGCCTAGCAACAGTTTTGTGAGAGTATCACAATCTGGGAGTTACAACAATAAAGGACATGATGGCCCTGGCCTACCCTGAAGGAGAGCTTTCCTGATGGGTGGTTGGGTGTCTCTGGGATGGGAGTGATACAAAAATATATATATTCTGAGTCCCTGCTGGATCATACCAATGGTAGTAATACTAGCATACCGTTGCAAAGCCACTTCCTTTCAAAACCAACATTCTTACTACCGTACTACTCCCCTAAAGAGATCCCTTTCCAGAGGCAACTATTACACAAAGACCCTTCTACAGTGCATATACATCCCACCGCAGAGGTTTGCTTTTCAAATCTAATTTGCACATATATTCCCCTACACTCTTAACACTTAAGGCAGGTCACTTCAAAAAAGGATATCACTTCCACAGATGCCTTTTATAAAATACATTCAACATCACATACAAGCACCTTTAAAACAAAGGGCTTTGTATCACAGCAAACATCCTGGGGACTTTAAGGACATAAAGAATTCCTTGTAACACAAAGAAAAAGATAGTTAGCACTCTTTCAAAGACAACTCACCTGCCCATAGATAAATCTGGCACACATATCTTGCCCATAGATACATCTTGTAAGTTTTAGCAAATAGACTAAAATTGCAAAAAGACAATTGACCACTTTATATATGCTCTTTTAAACAGGTAGCCACAATTACATTATTTTCCCCACTTCTAATTCCATTTAAGCATAACATACAGGTAGTCAAGAATCTCCATTCACAATTGTTATTTTACATATTAGTACTGTAGGATGCTACTCTGCACAAATATTTTCCACATCTTCCACATCCATAGTGCAATTAACATTTATCCCTTTATGTTGCCACTGATCTCTCTCTCATAAGCCAGTATACATTCATTTGTAAATATAGGCCTACATTTACAATAAATTACTTGCAGAGTGATATGAATGTTTCACTATCACATCTGTTTTCCTTTGTGAACAGCCATCTTCCAAATGCACATGACCAAAAAAAGTGAGAGAAGACACGTGCTAATTGTACTCCCATCCTTTTTTTCTCTCCTTCAATATGTAACCTACACTTTTCCTTAGGAGAGATCATACTTATACTTGCTAGTGTTACTGAGACTATGATCAACTTGTTAAGATTTCCCGTAGCAATCCTCTTATGCCACTTCTCTCCAAAACCAATTCAGGCTTTTGAATCTAGAGGGAACTGATGACTCAATGGGCTAAAGCAATTTTAACTCCCTTTCCTCATTGTCTCTTACCTTGTAACAATCTTACTGATGGATGAACAATTTCCCTTGTGGTACAATCGCTACAATGACTTTTTAGTTTCTACAATTATGATGATCTGTTGCTTGACTAGGATTGCTCTAAAATCTTAGCCCTCTCATATTGTCAAGTATAAATGCTGACTCTTCATAACATTTGAGATGTCACATTTTGCTCATAGATATTCATGGTTAACTATCAGAGAGAGAGGAAAAAAGAGTAGCACATCTTTCCAGGATTTCACACTTATTTTCTCATTATATAACAATTTTGCCAAATGGAAATGAGCAGGAGGCAAAAACATGTATCCAAGTAGTAGCAGGAAATAATAGGCATAAGTCATTTCATGGAAAATGAAATATTCTCACAATAGTCTTTATTCTCACAATAAAGAGAATAAAGTAATGTGTTAAAATATTGATCAAAATCACAGTGAACCACATAGTAAACTTTGGATAGGAAAACAAGTGCAGATCCATTTTCTACACAGACTTTTGTATGGGACATGAAAAAAAATATCCACAGAGGGACAAAGGAAGAGGAATGAGAACAACATTTTGTCTCACTCCCACCATGGCTCTGCTTCTTTATACTAATCTAAGTTAGGGAATCAATGTAGGAAAGCAGGATTCTTTTGGCATGTATTATTTCTGGGATCAGGAACCAGGAAATCAAATTACAGTGCCTCTGTATATGGCTACCCACTTTTCAGCTAATGTAAAATTAAGAAGACACTGGGCTTCAGCAGCACATTTTTAGGGACAATGAAGCTTCGACAACGAAATTGCTTCGAAAGCATCTTTTTGATATAGAAGAACTTGCACTGCCGTCCCTGAGGAACAAACTCATAAAAACTTCATTTATAATAGCCCTCTGTTCTGGCACCTGCTGGACTCTGGAGGCTCACCTCCTCTCTTTGCTTTTTTTGGCTACTTTTGGCAGTGCCCTACATTCTTTTTTCTTATGGAAAATGATGGTAACAAAAAACGCAATCCCAACCATGTCTACTCAGGAGTAAGTCTTACTCAGTGAGGCTTACTCCTAGTAAGCGGAGTTAGGATTGCAACCTAAGGCAATAGCTAATTGAGGCTTCTTAATTCCTATCTAAAGGGACCCAGGTGGCGCTGTGGGTTAAACCACAGAGTCTAGGGCTTGCTGATCAGAAGGTCGGCGGTTTGAATCCCTGCAATGGGGTGAGCTCCCGTTGCTTGGTCCCAGCTCCTACCAACCTAGCAGTTCGAAAGCACATCAAAGTGCAAGTAGATAAATTGGGACCGCTCTGGTGGGAAGGTAAAGGGCGTTTCCGTGTGCTGCTCTGGTTCGCCAGAAGCAGCTTTGTCATGCTGGCCACATGACCCGGAAGCTGTCTGCGGACAAACGCTGGCTCCCTCGGCCTATAGAGCGAGATGAGCGCCGCAACCCCAGAGTCGGACACGACTGGACCTGATGGTCAGGGGCACATTTACCTTTAATTCCTATCTAGCCTATTGTTTTTATATAGGAACTTCATGAAATGCTTGGTTGAAAAAATGTAGCTAGATGTCTATGATCAAAGTCAATGATCACCACATAGCTGAACTGACTGAAATGTCATCATTGGGAGAGGCAGCTATTAGTATAAGTTCTTTGCTGAAGGACAAAACTGGAGGCTGAAATATGTGTATCAAGTCAATAAAAACTATTCAAATTCAGTGCAGCCACACTGAGCAATGCAATAGAATAAAGCCACAAAAACAACTTCAAGAAATAAACCTTATGGGATTTAAGCAATCTGAGAAGTATGGTGTAATGAGAGGGTGTATTAAAATCAATGAGTGGGAGAAGGCAAGAACAACCTAGAATCTTGCTACCCTTAAGATTTTTCAATTGTACCAGAAGCACTGAACACAAAGAGCTCATGTAGTTTCACAGGTGACTGTTTCAAGATATCATTAATTTGCAAGGCAGCCATTTAAAAATCTGAGGCAATTTAAAATGTGGCAATTTAAAGATGAATGCAGAAGAAATGCAAAATGGATCCATGCTAGTCAAAGGAAGCAATAATTTATAAAATACTAAGTGAAAAATAGTAAACACAAAGTGGACCTACTAATGAATGATTTAATTGGTCTAAAAGCGGTATGATAGTAGATAGTTTTAATATCAGTCTAAAAATATAGAAAAGTAGTACTGATGAACAATGGAGACCTTGTCAAGATAGCTGTTGGATTAGAAAAAAAACACAGATGTGGGAATACTTAGAAAAAAATAATATACAAATCAGTAGGTCTGGATGACAAGCATCACAGAGTCGTAAGGGAATTAGTTAATGAATTTGCTGAACTACTAGCAATTATTTCTGAAAACTCATGCAGAATCAGGAAGATGCCAGAGCACTGCTGTGGGTGGGAAGCAACTATTGTATTACGAAGAAGAAGAAGAAGAAGAAGAAGAAGAAGAAGAAGAAGAAGAAGAAGAAGAAGAGGAAGAAGAGGAAGAAGAGGAAGAAGAAGAAGAAATCACTTGTGGCAAATTTGACTGCAATTCAGAGAAAATAATAATGGTATTCTTAAAAGGGGAAAAATCCACACATACCTACAAGGTAATGAGAAATTTAGGAATAAATAGAAGTAGACATGCCAATAATTATATCACACCGAATTACTAAATGTCTAGGTCAGGCATCCCCAAACTTCGGCCCTCCAGATGTTTTGGACTACAATTCCTATCTCCCCCAACCACTGGTCGTGTTAGCTAGGGATCATGGGAGTTGTAGGCCAAAACATCTGGAGGGCCGCAGTTTGGGGATGCCTGGTCTAGACATGGATGATTGTCTGCTTGCCCAGTACAGTAATGGTTTTCCTGGAGATCTGCATAAAGAACTGCAGTATTATTAGCCTAGGGTTGACAAGTTTCCATTACCTCCCGTTTGTATACAGGCAGAGCTAGATAACTGGGGCAGAAGCAACATAACTAGGGGCAGAAGCAACATTTCTAGAATTAGAATTAGACAATGAATAATGATATGTGGTTTAGATAATTTGCAGACAGGTATGCTGGATCTTGGGTCAAGCCCTCTTCTTTAAACACGGGGAAATTCAGTGGTTACACTAAAGGCATGGCTGCCATATGAAGTGTGGTGGCCCTCTCATGAATCCAAGTGAACTTATGTTCTACACTATTTCATGGGTTGATACCTGTAATTTTTACAAAAGCTTATTTTCAAATATGTTCATTGATGTTATATGCCTAGTTTTTAAAGCCTAAATTAATCTCCCTTTCTGTACTACTTCCTCTAGCAAAATTTGTAGAGTGCTGTCATATCACTTCCCAGTCTCCTTTTTATAAGCTAAAGGGGCAAAAACTTTGAAACATCTACTCAGAAAATACTTTTTATTCTTTAACCAACCTGATTGCTTTTTGCATGGATTCCATTTTGAATATTTTTTATTCAAATGGGTAACCAACATGAAGCGTTTTTCTAGATGTGGTCTTATCAGCACCTAGTACGAGGGTACCAATAATTCTTTTGTTCCTACCAAAGTTTCCTACCCTAATAAATCCAAGAACAGACTTTGGCTTCTAAGCTTGTAGATGTAGAATTTACTTTTTCCTCTTTGCAACAGCATCACATTGGTAGTTCACTTTCACCTCGTGACCACCCAGTATCTTGAAATCTCTTTCTTCCCCAGTTGTTCCTACTTGATGAGCCCACAGTCCCAAATGCATGACCTTACACATATTGAATTTTCTTGTATTTTTATTATTACACCAGTTCATGAGAGCATCTATTTCAGTCTGCATAATTTCCTGATCCTTCCTTGTATTGACACTGCCTCCTCGCTCAGTATCAGCTGCAAATTTAATCAAAACACCCCTACTTCTCTTTCTATTACTAATAAAAATACTGAATAATCTTCAGCCTAAGAATGGTCACAGGGATATTCTACTGCTGATGGATCTCTGTATTTTAATGTTTGATGGATTTCTGTATTTTAGAATTTCTGTTTTGTTGGAAGCCGCCCAGAGTGGCTGAGGGAACCCGGCCAGATGGGCGGGGTATAAATAATAAATTATTATTATTATTATTATTATTATTATTTCCAATTAGAATTCCAATTAGAATTTTTACTTTTAGTAAACCCTTTTGTATTTTTCTCTTTCTCCATAGTCTTAGGGTCACATTAGACATTATAATTTAGAAGTATACTGCAAATAGCCTATGCATACTTCACATGTTAGGGGATATGTTGTAGGTTTCATAGAATAGCAATTTTAAACATCCACTGAAGCATTTTGATTCACATAGCAAGCTGGCTGTTGCCTTTATTCCTGTTGTTCAGTGCCACTACATTCCAACAGTCATTGAAAATTCAGGGAGCCTGGTAATACTAGGCTTATGATAAGGCTGGAGGATACAGATTGGTCCTCTTCATGTTGCTAAGTGTTAGCAGTTCTATTAAAGTGTCCACTTACACATTAAATGTTTAATATGTAATGTGTAAAAGTGTTCACTAACACATGCATGATATGGTCGCACATAACAAGGATTTGAGGTTAACATCACCTTGCCGAGAAAGGTCCGTATAGTTAAAGCTATGGTTTTCCCAGTAGTGATGTATGGAAGTGAGAGCTGGACCATAAAGAAGGCTGATTGCCAAAGAATTGATGCTTTTGAATTATGGTGCTGGAGGAGACTCTTGAGAGTCCCATGGACTGCAAGAAGAACAAACCTATCCATTCTGAAGGAAATCGGAAATCAGCCCCGAGTGTTCAGTGGAAGGACAGATCGTGAAGCTGAGGCTCCAATACTTTGGCCACCTCATGGGAAAACTCCCTGGAAAAGACCGTGGTGTTGGGAAAGATTGAGGGCATAAGGAGAAGGGGACGACAGAGTACGAGATGGTTGGACAGTGTTATCGAAGCTAACAACATGAGTCTGACCAAACTGTGGGAGGCAGTGGAAGACAGGAGTGCCTGGCGTGCTCTGGTCCATGGGGTCACAAAGAGTCATAGAGTCATAGAGTTGGAAGAGACCACAAGGGCCATCCAGTCCAACCCCCTGCCAAGCAGGAAACACCATCAAAGCATTCTTGACATATGCCTGTCAAGCCTCTGCTTAAAGACCTCCAAAGAAGGAGACTCCACCACACTCCTTGGTAGCAAATTCCACTGTCGAACAGCTCTTACTGTCAGGAAGTTCTTCCTAATGTTTAGGTGGAATCTTCTTTCTTGAATCCATTGCTCCGTGTCCGCTTCTCTGGAGCAGCAGAAAACAACCTTTCTCCCTCCTCTATATGACATCCTTTTATATATTTGAACATGGCTATCATATCACCCCTTAACCTTCTCTTCTCCAGGGTAAACATACCCAGCTCCCTAAGCCGTTCCTCATAAGGCATCGTTTCCAGGCCTTTGACCATTTTGGTTGCCCTCCACTGGACACGTTCCAGCTTGTCAGTATCCTTCTTGAACTGTGGTGCCCAGAACTGGACACAGTACTCCAGGTGAGGTCTGACCAGAGCAGAATACAGTGGTACTATTACCTCCCTTGATCTAGATGCTATACTCCTATTGATGCGGCCCAGAATTGCATTGGCTTTTTTAGCTGCTGCATCACACTGCTGACTCATGTCAAGTTTGTGGTCTACCAAGACTCCTAGATCCTTTTCACATGTACTGCTCTCAAGCCAGGTGTCACCCATCCTGTATTTGTGCCTTTCACCCCCCCAAGTGTAGTACTTTACATTTCTCCTTGTTAAAATTCATCTTGTTTGCTTTGGCCCAGTTGTCTAATCTGTTAAGGTCATTTTGAAGTGTGATCCTGTCCTCTGGGGTATTAGCCACCCCTCCCAATTTGGTGTCATCTGCAGACACGACTAAACAACAACAAAGCAGGCATTTGCCCTCATGCAGCTCTAAAACGATCTTCAGTCTGATAATAACAGGTAGTAAGACAGACATAGGGATGCGGGTGGCGCTGTGGGTTAAACCACAGAGCCTAGGGCTTGCCGATCAGAAGGTCGGCGGTTCGAATCCCCACGACGGGGTGAGCTCCTGTTGCTCAATCCCTGCTCCTGCCAACCTAGCAGTTTGAAAGCACGTCAAAGTGCAAGTAGATAAATACCGTAGGTACCGCTACAGTGGGAAGGTAAATGGCGTTTCCGTGTGCTGCTCTGGTTTGCCAGAAGTGGCTTTGTCATGCTGGCCACATGACCTGGAAGCTGTTCACCGGTTCCCTTGGCCAATAACGCAAGATGAGCGCCGCAACCCCAGAGTCGGTCACGACGGACTGGACCTAATGGTCAGGGGTCCCTTTACCTTTTAAGACAGACATAACATAAAGTTGCATAGAGCACGTGTCAACTAATGACTCAGTCCAGTAAAACTTGTTTTGTGTAAAATAAAAAAGATGGACTTATTCTAAAACAAATCCACTCCTTCATAAAGACTCCACACAGACTGCTGAACACATATGCAAAGATACAGTGAGCATGCAATGGGCCTCTTCACTTAATAGGATATGTATGGCTTAGGTCTGGTCAGTAGCACGCTTGAAAGCAAACATTATGTGGGCTGCTGTCAGACTCATGCAGTGAGCATACCATTGCGTGAACCGGAGTCTTCACACGAAGGATGTCCACACAGCTGCTACATAGCTGTCAAGTTTTCCCTTTTCTCGTGAGGAAGCCTATTCAGCATAAGGGAATTTCCCTTAAAAAAAGGGAGAACTTGACAGCTATGAGCTGCTATGATATGCGATTGTGGTGCATCCAAAAGGGTGCCATGATTATACAAATAAAGGAGGCATATGGACAGCCTTCATATCAAGGCACCAGTCCACACAATTGGTGTTTTTTTTTTTGTGAGCTTTGCTGAGCTTCAACATAACAGTGCTCTCTGCTTGTGTTGAGGTTGTCAGTGTGAATCAAGAATTTACCTAGCAGTAAGGCCCACTGATCTTATTAGGCTTACTTCTGAGTAGAGATATTTTACTGTTCATTGCTTAACAAGAATATCTGTACCTACTGGTGTTGTTTTCTTACCTCTGCAGTACTCTAATAGGAGAACTGGCACCTAACACACTTCTCCTTTCTATGTGAATGTTAAAAGCACAAAGTATTGTGAATTGAAAGTATTGTGAATCTGTCAAGCCTCATTGCAGCAGCTGGTTTTTAAAGCTGTTCTGTTTTCAAACACAGTATTTATTTTTGTAAGCATCTTATAGCTTAATAAATCCACATGGATCATTTATTCTTAGAATTGAATTAAATGACAACTGGTGTCCTAAGTTCATGTTAGGTACATTTAAACAAGATAATATCTTATTTGCGAAGTCCACTAATCAAATGAAATTATGCAAAGCACCAGAGAAACAGCCAAAACAACCACCTGAACATTAACCAACAATTCCTTGAGACATGCGCACAGCAGGGGTTTGGGACAGGGGTGGGGGTGGGGACAGGACAAACAGCATGATGTATAAAAGGGACATTAGAAAAGATGATGCCATGGAATCATACATTGTGCTGTAGCGTCAAAGGGGAATTCATTTAAAGATAAATGCAATGATTAATAGTAAGTTCATAAGTAATTGACAGATCAAGGACAGACCCGAGAAACCATATAAATACATACATCTGAAAAGAAAATGCACTTCTTTTATTCCAAGCAAGGATTGAAATTTAAGAGGAGGATTCTCCTTGAAAATAATGCCATTGTGAATAACAAGGGTACTCGGGGAATATATTGTTTTCTGCAGAGTTAAAATGGGCAAGTCTGCAGCCTACATAATTGAGATGTGTGTGGGAGAATGTTATGGGTATGTTCACATCTAGGCTAATTCTAGACCAACATCAAAACCTCAATTTCTGTAGTGTTTTTACACAGTTTTATACCAATCTCTCCACTCCTATTTTGCCTCCTCTTTTTTTCATGGCATGCACACCATCCAGGGCAAAATATTGTGTTAATCCCATGTCACTTGTTTTCCCACACAGTTATCAGATTCAAACTGTGCCTTAAAATTCTACAATGAAGCAAAACATGAGGTGGATGTAGCTTTTACTTCTTGCCACATTTACGGATGGATGGATGACAGGCCTGGGGGAAGAAGAGACAAGAGTAGCCATGGCCATCTTGTCCCTTGAAGCCTTGGATCTTTTAAAAGTACCAGGTAACATGTTTTTCACAGGGGATTCTTCTCTGTTTGGCATTTCCCCCTTTCATTTCCACACAAATAGAAGTACCCCCATTTTGCAACTCCCATAATCCACGTAATTGGCATGCATGTTTCTACTACCGGTACTAACAGCAGCAGCAAGGAAACACCAGCCAAAAATACCGAGCAGAAAATTGTGTGACTGGTAGAGGGAGAGTGAAATAGCTGCCCCAGGAATCAAATGCAAGACAGAGCTGTATGTGTCATTTGGCTGGCTCTGTGCCCTCCCAGCCAGCCTGCTGCTCTCAGATGCTGTGTCCCATTGCCAGTGTGGATGTAAAACTAAGAGATTAATCTGGTCAGTTTCTGTACACAAAATGGGAGGTGCGTGAGGGTGATACCTTCTCATTCAACTCAGGCAGCAAAATATCTTGGGCTGATCCTGACCCCACAGGTGCACCAAAATCACAGCGATGAGATAATGTACAATCCACATTTATTTGAATGATCATTTTCTTTTATGTTGTGCTATTGTGGAAAATTTAGTAACCCTAACAAACAATACGTTCATCTGAATTTCATAAGAGAAATGTAAACTTAAATTATCATTTTCTTTTTGACTGTGTCTCAGCAGTCCAAGCAAATATATTGTCTTTAAGTTTTTATTGCACAGCAAATATTGATCTAGGTCAGGCACCCCCAAACTGCGGCCCTCCAGATGTTTTAGCCTACAACTCCCATGATCCCTAGCTAACAGGACCAGGGTCAGGGAATTGTAGCCCAAAACATCTGGAGGGCCAAAGTTTGGGGATGCCTGATCTAGGTTTTCCATGGAACGTGCATTAAATAGTCAAAACTATGAAGCTACAGGAATTTTCCATACTTCTCCACAAAATACGAAGAAGGAATGTATTTCAGTTTTAGAACCAAAACAACTTTAGTAGAAAGTAAGTTGTGGAACATGGATCATTTTGTCAAAAGCAGTTTAAAACCAAAAACAAAAAGTTAGTGGTCATGGGATAAGAAGGCAGGTCCTCTAATGGATCAGTAACTATTTAAAGAAACCAAGAGAGTAGGAATAATGGACAGTTGTCACAATGAAAGGATGTAACAAGTGGGGTTCCCAAGATCCTGCACTGGACCGGTGCTTTTAAATTTGTTCATACATTAACTGCAGTTAGAGGTGAGCAGGCCAAGTCTTTTGTGACACCAAATTGTTGAGAGTGATAAAACAAAAAACTGGATGAATGAGCATTAAAATGGCAAATGTGTTTCAATTTAAAAGGATGTTAAATACTAAAATACAATTAAGCATTATGTTCACGAGCCTTGAACTCATGTGCTCCCTTCTCCCCTCTGGAGTGGCTGTGAGGAGATCTGAAGTTTTCACTTCCATTTTTAATTAGCAGCTGCTTAGCAAACTTCAAACTCTGCTTAATATTAACTATGTTTTATTGAATTCAAGCTGGGGCTGCAAAGGAAGATATGAAGAATTGGGAGTGCACTCCCACTTCTTCCTTTGATGTTGAATCACCTGACATTGGATGATTGGCAGATAGGCAGTCCCACACATCTGGCTCTAAACCACAAGCCAAATACAGTTCCCCATCCCTGCACTAAACAATAGTTTAGCATTATGTCCAGAAGCAGCCAATATGTACAAAATCTATACAGCCCAATTACACAGTACTGCTTTTTTAGCTGGAGTGGAAGGGAGGATAACTTCATTGTTACACCAAACAAATTTATACTGATGCAGTGAATATTGACCCCCTGCTTATTAGAGTGATCTTTGGTGGTCTCTGCTAATGAACATTGCTGAAAAAGGCAGACAATGGTTATCTAGTCTACGATTTTATGGATAGTGATCATTGCTACGGGTCAAGTACACCAATAGTGCAATCATAAAGTTAATAACCTCTGCCTTAAGAGCTTTACATGAGAGTGTCTCAGAAGAACATTGCTTCTTTTAACACACAGCCTTTTGAGATACATTATTTATAATTTATAGCCAATCCGAAGCAGAAAGATTTTCCCATGCAAGTTATAGTAATCAATACAACTCTGTGCCTATTATAATCCAATGAGTCAAAGAAAGAGAAAAAGCTAGATAAAAGCTGCAGCTCTGCAAATGAATCAGTAGTTTACATTAGATGTGCAAAAAAATGTACTGTAAAAGCATATTGGAGAAATTGCCTTTGATACTGCAATTCCACAGCTGAATGTCAGACTGGAAATGAAATTATATATATATATATATATATATATATATATATATATATATATATATATATATTCAAGCTATAAGTGTGTTATTTTATTTCACATGTATCACACTCGACCCTTATTTTTTCTAACTTAAAACATAAAAAATGGTTCACAGTGGCCTAATGCTTGTAGTTCAAAGTGAACTCAAAAAGTCTTTCAGATATGAGTTTTGTCAAACAGGGCTCACATGGAAATTAGCACATGCGGCTGAAAGCATTCATTGTATTAATTAGTAATCAATCCATTCATTAATCACAGTTTTAAAATGAGAATTATTTAACTGAAGCTGTACTTGGTGAAAGGATGTTTTGTTCTGATGGCATTGTTGTACACAATCTGTTTGCAACTCTTGAATCAAACAATGTGTTTAAATTGTCTTCTAAATGAAACATTCTTTATCAGTCAAAAGAAACTAATATTTTAATTGCATACTAGTAGCTGTGAGTTTCATTAAGAATTTTGATGAAAAGTCTAAAAGGTGAATGAAACTAGATGTACTTAATGAAGTTACCCATTTTCTGGCATTTTGAGTCTTCAAATGAGAGTATATAGAAACAAAAATAATCAGGAGACTCCGGATAAAGTCCTTAGTTGGAGTCCATAATACATTGGAATCACAACAGTCCCATTAGATTAGCATTAAAGGAATGGCCCTAGAATGACAGCCACCTAAGTGGGGGTCTCTTTCTACTTTCAGCAGAAGCAAAAATTCCAGGCATGAGATTTGGGAAGACAGATATTATAGAATAACATCAATTATTTCAAAATAATGTGCTGTGATCTCCATCATACAGAAAATCACTGAGTTATCCTACTTGAGTTGTGTTGTTTGAAACCAAACAACATCTTAAAATCTGCTGGCGAGTATGCCACACTGCATGACAATTGGGCAACATTTGTCTCTTTTTTGTATCTGCTTGTGATAGTTGTTACTAGAATCTAAAGAAAGACTAATCCTATTCCTTTCAGGTGAAGTGGAATAACAAGGGGCATATAACATATGTGTGTGTTAATTCTCAAAAGTCTCCTTGTTGTACAGAGATGTTTAAAAGTTTTCACAACTTAACATATTGAAACCATACCTACAATTACAAGTCCCAGGTTTGGTTTACAATAAAAATCAAGATGGTGTAATGGAAAAGAATTGGTGAACAGCAATTCTAAGTCATCATCTATAAAATATATAAGCTGCAATGCCAAAACACCAATGAACAAACACCAAGGGAAAGGAGTTCTAAAAACAAGTAGTATCAGGGAGAAATCGTTCTGTTTAGCATATAGTTCTACCTCTACTGCCTCTATGCCTAATAATTGTTGGCCCATGGGGTTTTGTTGTTGCTCCGTTTAACAAGTCCTAGACATTTTGTATAAATAAGTTTTTGTGTTATGTTTTAAAGACAGACTTGGTCTGAGGAACATGCTGCCATGGAAACAGAGTAATGTCTGGAGGGGCCAAATGCGAAACATAGTTTAAATTTCAGTCAGTATCAATCACTAGTATTATAAAGGAAATATGGCAACTTTGTTAGTAGGGCCCTTTCCTTTGGCAGGTGCTGAGTCCCAGCAGAGAAATGGTAGAATAATTCACTGTAGACTGGGACCGCCAGTGTATTCTACAGGAAGCAGAGTCCAAGCATTAACTTTGATCTGAGGCCCTTGCTAAAAAAAACCCCCAAACCAGTTCCTGATGTTCACCTTGTTCAATATTCTTGTTCAATATTCTGTATAACAGAATTGAAGAATCTTTTTTAGTCCAGTGGCCACATTCCCTTATACAGTATGAACTTTCCAGTGGCTGCACACCTACTTATTTTTAAATACAGAGTTTGTGAAAAGCTTTATTTTTAAAAAATCAACCATATAAGATGACTAGATCATGCCTTTATAGAGGGTTATTGACACACAACAAATTGGATGTTGCCTTTATAATACTGTTTTTAAAAATGGGGTGGTGCAGTGAAATGACATGCTAATTTAAAGGATAAACCTTCTGCTGAAAGATGCAGATCATCTAAAGTGCGGTTATCTACTGGAAGCAAAAGTGGCAGGTTGAACTGAAGCCAATAGTAGTAGTCTAAACCAGCAGCATTAGCAAATGTGAGCACAAGAGCTTGAAGGTTAGTGTTTGTAAGGGACTGTATGAGTTAATGCAAAAACTGACATTTCTACAGAAAAAAGAAGAAGGGAAGCATAGCATAGAGCCAATAAAGATGAATGTATAATGTAAACATGCAATAGTATAAGATAGTTTTAAACATTGTAACGATAATGTGCTAAATTAGGAGCATTTGGTTTTCTAATTAACATTTCCAAATGTCTGAAACAACCCTACGCCTAATAGCAGGATCAAAGAGTTCCCATTTATCTTTGGAAAGCATTCTACATTAGTTTTTTTATTTTATTTTTTTGCTGTTGCCACAATGACTAAGATGCTTTGCACTGATAAGTCTTAGTGATATGATAGTGACTATTTTTGGTAGTCCACTGAGTTTTTGATAACTAAACATTAAAAATAGGATGTGCCGTATGTTCTGGTTTAGTTGTTACTCAGCCTACATCTAATAAAAATACTCTGAAAATTAGACTTTAATGTGGATCATTATTTGAACTCACAAGTCACACATGTGCCATATATTAACATGTTTCAAAATAGGCACCAACTACTTCTGTAAACCTACATCCTCTCAGTAAACCTTGATGCATGTTTCTAAATAATATGCATTGAAAGGGGTAACTTTGATCACCATGATGGTAAAATTGTAGCTTTGCAGTCTGTATTTCAGATAGACTAGATCTTTAGTGAAACTGGTATCATTGCAATGGTTGAAACTACCTGGAAGTTGTTGCATTACACATTTTATTCCCAGAGACAGTCCAGGGTTTGGGGTGCCTTGGGCAATCTGGAGAGCTCCCTCTTTTATTGGTGGGTAATGGCAGCTTACATGGCCAGAGCAATAAGAACAGCATCATTACAATTTCTCTTAATGCCCCAGAACACTACTTCAGGGGCATTGTGGGAAATTCCAATTGCAAAGGAAAGGGGATCTAGGGCAGATGTTAATAGTGGGGCTTAAAGGCGTGCTTGGGCCCTGGCAGCTGTCCAAAGGTGTCAGGTGCCAAAACTGGTCCTGGGTAGATGTGTGACCATTCAAACTATTCAAGAATCACCCCTCTGGAAAAGCAAGAGAAAACTCATATAGGTTCAGGAGGGTTGAAGTCTTACGAATCTTAAATGTAAAGGGACTCTTTTCATGCTAAAAAAAATAGTTCAAGGAAATGTTTAAATAGAAGATACTGAAATCACCTCTAAGTTCAGTATGTTTCAGATGCAACAATTAAATTAGTTTGCACTAGTGACTGTACAATTTACACTGGCTAGAATATATAGTTGATTTCTCTGCTACATTATAACCTGTATTAACAGTATTCACAAATGTCAGAAATAGCATAAGAGGATCAAATAGGTATTTTTTAACAAATGTTATTTATGAAAGTTTTATTCTATGGCTTATGCTGTTTGTAAATTGTTTGTAAGAATGCTCTTCAGTGGCAGCAATTACTGTAAGGTTTACACGTCTATTTCTTTTTAGAGTACATAGTATACTGTAATATAACAGGGCTGTAATTTTCATGCTACTGGTTTCAGAGTCAAAAGTGCTCCTTTAGAGCAGTAAAACAGAAAATGTGGCCTATAAATAACTTACATTTGAGTTTAGTTATTATAGTAAATAAGATTATTATACTCTTAAACAAATCTGCTTGTTACCTATGGCATTTTTATTTTGTCATATAATTATTTCATGTATATCTCTTCACAGATGTATAAAATATATTTTCAGGAAAATTGCCACAAAGTGTTGTTAATATGCTGAAAAGTGGTATATTTGTGTATTAGGTACTATAATAATAGATATGAAACATATTTGTATTCATAGATAGCTGCCAAATAGCATTTTGTTACAGTACAAACAGGTTGATATTATTAAAATGAAATAGCTCATGACTTATCTGTTTTTCAAATTCAAAGCTGTTTGGATCTAAACAGCTACTTGGGATAGCGTTTTGTAAGGGGCTTGTGTTAGCTGAATTAAATTGTAAAGTTTTATTCCTTTGACACCTGACACCCCCTTCATATCCTATCACAAGCTGCTTTTGATTCTTCCCTCAGTTTCAAAAGCAGTTTGCCAGAAAACATGAGAAAACGCTGTTCAAGGAACACAAATCTAATGTCTCTCTGGGCTCATAGAACTAGTTTCATGGTTCTTGGATGCTTGTCACAGTTCAAAAAGTGTGACGGTGCCTACTTCAGTGTTAATAGATACACAGCTATGGATTTCAACAGCCTTCTATAAATTCAATTAAATCAAGCTGTATTTCTATTTAACAAATTGTTTCCATTGTTTCATATCTGCCCATCATGACTACTGTTAATCGGGTATTGGCAGTAAAGTAAATCTAAACCCTACACAAGGATAGAGAAAGAAAGTTTATTGAAGGTAGTGTTGCACTAAAATCCTAAGAAGGTATAGAGTCCATTAAGTTAGAAATCTGAAGTGGGGAGGGAAATTCTTCCCAAACTTCTATTGGCAGAATCTTATGGTTAAAGTAAGAATCTCCCTCACCAAAACATGATGTTAATTTTGAGGTGTAAAAAATAAACCAAGGAGGTAACTGAAATAGAAAAAGCAATACTAATGAGGGGCTTCAACTGTTTAAAAAATGAGTGCGTCAATTCATATGTTCTTTCTGGATATAATAAATGATGTTTTATGACATTTTGGTAATAAGGACCACCAAGAGCAGAAGTGATTCTTGATTTAAACCTAAGCAGTACACAAGATCAGGTGCAAATGTGCTTTCACAATCATACCTATATGAGTGGAATATATTCCTTCATCAATATTCAGGAGGGGAAGTTTCTCAAAAATGAAGGTACTGAAGGTTGAAATATCATTACGAAGCGTGTAGTTTATATAAAACAACTGTAATATAGATTCAATAGGAATCTATAGGACTCATCAGAAAAGACTCAAAAGCGCCAAAGGATGCTCATAGACAAAATGCAAATTAAGGAAGCTATGAAAGGCACGAGGAATTATATTTAAATTGTGCTCACATGAGGAAATTGAAAAAAGAGCACAAACTGGGAAACAAAATACAAATTCAGTGTAAGAAAAGGCAAAAATATAAATATAAAAACCAATAACAAATGTATATTTACTGGAAGTGAGCCAGAAGAACAGTAGCCCGGTTTACATGTAACACTAAACCATGGTTTAGCACTAAATGGACAAGACTCTGTGAGTTGAATGAAGCTTTGGGTTTGATGCTTTTGCTTTCCCTCTGCTCCTCTAATGTACTTGGGAGGACTTCTGCCAAGTTTAGTTTCTCTTCCAATGTAGTAGTTCCAGACAGGTGTTTATTGTGGAATTTATGCTTCTCTTGCATGTAAATTTGCTACAGTTAACATGAAGTCATCCGCTCCCCCAGTACATTTTTCATGGAAAATTACACAGGTTGTTTTTTAAAAAACCTGTTGCCAAATATGTGTTTGTGATATTACACTCCCATTTGAAAGCACACTATGGCACTGAGGCACTTTATTCATAATAAACACCTGTATCGGGCATGGCTCTAACTTGGCTGCAACCAACTAGATAAAGATCTTGAAGTGAAAAGGCTTACTGGAAATCATTTGTCCAGGAAGAGAAAACATTTACAAAAGAATTGAAAAGAAAACTGTACCGGTAAATATAATGCCAATATGTAAACTTACATTGCAGCCACAGGCGAGTCCAGTTTAGTTTGTGTTGGGGGTGGAGAAGATGTCTTAGGGGAACACTACAGAAATCAATAACTTTATGAACAACGTAGAGTAAGAGACTAGATTATCTCTATTTCACAATACAATACTGGATCTTGGGCTATCCAATAAAACGGATGGGCTGTAGTAGACTGAAACAGATATTTCTTTACACAATATATAAAAGTAATGGAATTCACTGCACATTGGGGAAATGGTCCTCATTTAGATGGCTATGAAAAGGATTAGACAAATTCATGAAAGATAAATCTATCAACTGTTATTAGTTAGGAGTGCTAAGTGGGTTCTCCATGTTCAGAAGCAGTATATCACCCATCACAAAAAAGGAATAAAACAGGGCTATCACTCTCATGTCCTATTTGTTACCTTTCTACTATTGGAAGCAGAATTCAAGACTAGAACTTGGTCCAATTCAGCAAGGCATTTTTTTTTTATAGTGGTGCCAAACATTGTAATATCATAGTTGAGCTTTCATTATGCGTAAAACTTGGATTGTGAAAAGAGATGAATTATTTCCATTGATTAAAAAATGATGGTTCAATAACCACCTGTGGATTCCCTGATAAATACCAGGGAGTGACAGGGACTAAACAACTGCACAGCCTGATGACACAGGTGCCTGGAGTTTTTATGCCAATGGATGGGTTTGATGCCAATGAATGTGTGATGGAGTTCCTTTGTCACACCATTTGGAAATCTTTTAACTGAATTGATTTATATATTTAGGGGGGAAAATGGGTATTATACTCCTCCTTTGATTATACCACATTGGAATGCATATAGGGGAATCACGTGTCTCTGTGCTAAATTACAAACATTCTCTCTGCCATGTTAGCTTTTCTGAGGCTGGACATTTTTGACACAGCTTTCCGAAGTGGTGCAGTATCAGGAGAACTGTACTATATGCTTTTTCTGGGTAGCTCATATGAAGATTTGCATTATAAACCGGGTTACATGTTTCAGCGAAGGTCTGGAAAGTTACTGCACAGAAATGGCTCCCACCGAGATATGAACACAGACGCTTCAGGGTTAAAGACTCTGCTAACCGAGAAATGGTACCTTGGGTTAAGAACTTTGCTTCAGGATGAGAACAGAAATCGCGTGGTGTTGGCGCGGTGGCAGCAGGAGGCCCCATTAGCTAAAGTGGTACCTCAGGTTAAGAACAGTTTCAGGTTAAGAATGGACCTCCAGAATGAATTAAGTTGTTAACCTGAGGTACCACTGTATATTTTGCACACAAGTACCCGGGAACATAGAGGAACGTGGGTGGCGCTGTGGTCTAAACCACTGAGCCTAGGGCTTGCCGATCGGAAGGTTGGCGGTTCGAATCCCCACGACAGGGTGAGCTCCCGTTGCTCAGTCCCAGCTCCTGCCAACCTAGCAGTTCGAAAGCACGTCAAAGTGAAAGTAGATAAATAGGTACCGTTCCGGCGGGAAGGTAAACAGCGTTTCCGTGCGCTGCTCTGGTTTCGCCAGAAGCGGCTTAGTCATGCTGGCCACATGACCCGGAAAAACTGTCTGCGGACAAACGCCGGATCCCTCAGCCAGTAAAGCGAGATGAGCGCCGCAACCCCAGAGTCGTTTACGACGGGACTTAAATGTCAGGGGTCCTTTACCTTTACCTTTACCCGGGAACATACTCTACTTAAATTGTAATCTGATGTGATCCTCCTTACATTCCCCATTGAGATAGTTTCTGCTCTGTTAGCTTATGGGCATATTTATGTAATCACATAAGACTGCACAGCATTTTACAAAAAGCAGAAACAAGATAAGTTATCTTAATAATCTGTAACAGCAATCATAATAGTATTATTCACATCTGTCACAATGCTTCTCATGAATAATCGATTTCAGTGCTTTCATTCATCTGCATTTTGGACTATACCATATAAGATGTATTCTAAATGTCAAGGCAAGTACGACACCATAAATATTTAGTTCTGCAGAATTTTGTCTTCCTGCACCAGTAGCTGTGTTGAGGCCTTTCTGAAGAATCAAGTGATCTTCCTTCTCAGTGAGTTTCACAACCACCTCCTCCCTTCTGCCAAACGGGAAACATTCAAGAAATAAGGTTTTCAATCTTACATAGTGTGGTATTTTTCTTCTAGAGAAACTAGTTAGGCATTTAAAATGCCCAAAGTATCAAGGGAATGAAATCAATGTCAAACTATCAACACTAATATAATTTCAAAAAGCAAGTTTTTTTAAAAAAGCAAGCAAAACACTTAAGCATGTGAATGCCAATAATACAGCCAATAAAAAATATCACTAGTAAGAAGGGCAAGAAAATGATTAGGAAAGAAAAAAGAAAAATAATGTGGAATGATTTTGTCATCCTGGATAATTTTTTTCTTTTCTTTTCATGATAACATTACAAATATATGCACATATGTTAATAGTGCTCCTTCCAGCTATGACCTTGGGTACCAGCCATTCAATGGCAGGTTGGTCCCAAATGTCTGAATTGAAGCTGACCTGATGGATCAAATCCTGTGGGTCTTGAATTTCCATTTCAAAAGCTTAGTATCCTATCTCATTTATGATCAACCTCCTGTAACTAAGAGACAGTTGTAGCTTAACAACTTTACTTTAGTAAGGATAACTGGGGCTCTGAGAACTGCATTATAAAATGTACTTACAACACAGCTGCTAATAGGCCTTAATGATTCTTGATTATGTTTCAATGAAAGGCAACCAAGTAACAGGCAACTGATCTTGTAGATCAAACAACTTTTCTGCAGCCTCACATAGACTGCAGCTGCTACCTACTTCTTATGCCAGTGCAAACATCACCGCAGAATATACAATTGTGCAATAAATATCTTAGCATATTTAAAGCAATTCGCCATGATTCAATAGTCACATTAGCAACTATACATATCAGGAAGACAGAATTTTTGAAGACACTGCAATGAAACTGCTTTCTATTATTGGTAGAGGGTGATATGGTAGCCCGGATAATGAAGTAAAGAAATATTGTGATATTAACAAACAGATATTCTTAAACAGATCTGTATGAATCTTTATATATTTCTCATTAAGAAAGGTACTTCTTATAGGAGTCATGCTGTGGATTTTGTTCTAACATTCTAATAGAATCCTGCTTGCAGAATTTTATTTTAACTCTGTAAACTGCAAGTAAATAATGATAAGACATCCTAGTCTGTCTGATAATCTTTGACAACAATTCTAACAGTGCCATTGTGGCCACTGGAGAAACCTGCATGTACTAAACCCTGACCCACAGAGCCTTTTATCTGCATGTGTACTCTCCACAGGCCAAGCAAATAAAGGCCAACTGATAATTTACACATGAATGAACTTTCTCTGCAGAGTAGGCACCAGAGACATTTCTTTTCTCTGTTATTGAGAGAAAAGCAGCTAGGTCTGAGCTTGTCTCACCAGAAATCATACAAGTGAAACAGTGATATGTCCAAAAATGGCAGATCAGCAAAGGAAAGCTGTTCTGAATGCCTGATAAAAAATGGCAGCCACAAAGGACTAGAAGAATATTTAGCTTGAAACGGTCTGACAATAACAATGGGTCTTTATCCTATTCCAAACAGGTAGTGCCTTACAAACTGAAATGGAGATACAATCCTGATAGAAGATTACACAAGATACCTGAATGGCTATCTTTAAAGAATTTAACCTGCATTTTAATGAAGTGTGAACTCTGGGTTTCTTGATATCTATCAGCCGCTATCAGTGCATCTAATTCTCCATCCATGGCTTAAATGAAAAGGCATGTGTCACCAAACAGCACCTGGCTATTTATTTGGGTTTTGAATCAACGCATCCTAAAGGTTCAAGGTCAGTTACAATAAATGTATAAACCTGTAATGATTTTTTTTGGATAATACAAGTCTATTGCTAAAACTATTTTATTTATTTAAAGACAAAATAGAACAAGAAATCTAAAAAGGGACACAGCATAGTTTATAAGCTGAAGAATTGTAGAACATAGCTACGTAAGGCTTTTCATCAGTGTTTAAAATTTGCCAGGCGGCAGGTGAATTTTGCACCTGGCTATTGGCCACTTGCGACCAAGTGAAGATGGCCAGGCGCCAGGATGCTGCCTGATGTCTCCACCATCTGGAGGTGCATGAAGTAGATCAATGACTACTTGACCTGATACTACCAGGGGCGGAATTAGGTAACATGGCAACCTGGGTGAGGACAAAATTTGGCACCCCCTGAAAAGGACAAATATATTTGCGCCCTCTTCTGTTCCGTTTATAACCCCCCCCCCAAATACTTATTATTTTCATACTAATTCCTTTTGGTACAGTTGCTTATTTATGTAACTTCTCAGCAGATGCCTGTATAACTATATGTATTATTATTATTATTATTATTATTATTATTATTATTATTATTATGCTGCACCCCCTCAGCTTGGCGCCCTGTGCAGGGGAAGCACCCATACCACCCTAAATCTAGTGCAGATACTACAACCCATGTCCCATTCCCAGACTATTTTGCTCCCAGGAGACTTTCCCAAGATAGTTCCAGGCACTAGACACCTTTAGATTTATTAGATACAAATATGGCTAACCTCTCAAAAACTGTAACTGCCCTAGCAGTCAATTCTGGATAGATACATACAGTACCTAACAAATTTTGCATTACGCTATTTATTTTCAGTATGTTGAGAAGCCAATCTCCCATTTGCTTCCATCATGTATTGTGAGTGGTTCATACAGAAGGAGGAAGAGATTACTAAATTAGAGGCAAGTTTCAGAAATATGAATCAGCCTCTAGCATTATTTCTCCATTCATGTCAGCTGATGAGGCCCTGCTTTCACTGCACTATTTCTTGCTGATGCTTGTCTTAAACTAGGGATAGTATTGGAGTAACATACTTCCTTTGTTTATCATTTGTTCTGAATAGATTTCCCATAGTGTACCTTGCTACTGATCCCAATGAAGGTCATAGGAACACAAGAAACTGCCTTATAGAGTCAGAGCATTGAGCCTGTATAGCAGGGTCCCCAAACTTAGGCCCAGGGGCCGGATGTGGCCCAATCGCCTTCTAAATCTGGCCCATGGACGGTCTGGGAATCAGCATGTTTTTACATGAGTAGAATGTGTCCTTTTATTTAAAATGCATCTCTGGGTTATTTGTGGGGCCTGCCTGGTGCTTTTCATGAGTAGAATGTGTCCTTTTCTTTAAAATGCATCCATGGGTTATTTGTGGGGCATAGGAATTCGTTCATATTTCCCCCCCCAAAATATAGTCCAGCCCCCCACAAGGTCTGAGGGACAGTGGACCGGTCCCCTGCTGAAAAAGTTTGCTGACCCCTGCTGTATAGTGACTGGCAGTGGTTATTTATCCAGGGTTTTCAGAGAAAGGACTTTCACAATCCTACATGGAGATGCTGGGATCTGAAGATGGAAGCTTCAGCATGCAAAATATGTGCTCTACCAAGGATCTATGGCCCCACTTCTAAGTCAGTTCACTACCCATTTCTATTCTGTTTCCTGTTTTTAATTTGAGTCTCTTATCGGGTCACGTTGAGGCTGAATTTAGAAGACTGGGAGGGGGAGAGAAAGAGAGAACTGGAAAAAATAGGACGTGCTTGACTAGAAAGCTTGGTATCAATAATTGGCTGTATGAACAGGACTGGAATTTCCCTACTCGCAAAAATCGCAATCTTACAGGCAAATGAATCTGTACGGTTAGATTTCTAGAAAAGCAGTTTGTTGTCAGTCCTACAAGGTCCTTCATTTGGAGTTTCTAATGTGACGCTAGGGGCTGGAGGAATAGGCTTGGTTTATGGACCTTTTAGTTATGGATCATCTAATTCTATCTCAAAGCTCCATGGCAGCATGAACATTACCTTTGTAGTTTCTTGCATATTGCCACAGTAATATCACTGCCTACAGAGCTTATCTGTTATAAACCATCACATCTTTGACTGCAAGTCTCCAGTAATAAGAGCAGAATATTGAGAATAATCACATGAACTGGACTGTGTACTTCATTAGTTTCAACAGAAATGCTTTTTTTTTTTGCATCATATTATAAATTTGTTAGGGGACAGTCTATTGAATTCTCCACCCATTGAAATAGAGTTTCCCACTCCGAGGCAATTATGAAATCTGGATTATAATCACTGACTTGATGACTCAATGAGACCATGCTGAAATGTGGAGGTCAATGGTCTCTGCTCCTGACTGGGCTAGTCCCCCTTACAGCCCTATAACAGCAAAGGTGAATTTGTCAGTGTTTGGTGACACCATCACCTGTGTCCTTGAGTGTCCTTTTCTCATCAGGAAAAAAGAAACAAAAGTGTCTCTGCAACCTCCCTGTGACACTAGAGACCCTTCAGTTGTGTTTCATATTACAGGCCCTTTACTTTGCCCCACAGATATCAACCACTGAAATTTATGACAATAAAATTGCTACCGTAAATGCAGCTGGGATGAGGAAATCCCTGAATCAAGTGACCCACTGTAAGTACTGTAGGACATTTGCCTTACTTCCAAATGTGTTACCAAGAATATTGAGATATTTCATCCAATGAAAGTGAATGGTCTCAACCTTTTCTCCTGCCACCATGGTGAAAGGAGAGGAACCTCCCCCCCCACTAACAAAGATCCTTCTCCTTGCCTCCATTACTCAGCATTTTGACTAAAAAAACCCACCATTTTACAGTTCAAATTGGGAAAAATAAATACAGTAAATGGACAAAAGTACAAAGATTCACAAAATGTTTAGGGGTATGGATACCCCTGCGTACCCCCCCAGAAAAAAAGCACTGGAGATGGATCAGAGACAATGAGACTCACACTTGATCTGCCGCAAAGCTCTTCTTGCTTCCCTTCTTAGCCATGGCAACAGCCTTCAGATAGTGCTGGAAGGGGGGAGACTAGTAAAGGTTTTTGACTCCCAGTCAGCTTGGAAACTATCTTCCACCCTATATAAGTGAGAAGGTGACACTGGGAGTGTATATCTATTTATTAGATTTATATACTACCTCTGCGCCAAGGCACTTGAGGCAGTTTTTACTTTTAAAGTACTAAAACAAATATATTATATAAAATGTGCCCCATGCTTTTTAACATCTATATGAAGTCGCTGGGAGAGATCATCAGGGGGTTTGGGCTGGGTGTTCATCAGTATGCGGATGATACCCAGCTCTACCGCTCTTTCAAATCAGAACCAGTGAAGGCGATGAAGGTCCTGTGTGAGTGCCTGGAGGCGGTTGGAGGATGGATGGCAGCTAACAGATTTAGGTTGAATCCTGACAAGACAGAAGTACTGTTATTGGGGGACAGGGGGCATGTGTGTGTGGGGGACTCCCTGGTCCTGAATGGGGTCACTGTGCCCCTGAAGGACCAGGTGCGCAGCCTGGGAGTCATTTTGGACTCACAGCTGCCCCTGGAGGCACAGGTTAATTCTGTGTCCAGGGTGGCTGTCTATCAGCTCCATCTGGCACGCAGGCTGAGACCCTACCTGCCCGCAGACTGTCTCACCAGAGTGGTGCATGCTCTAGTTATCTCCCGCTTGGACTACTGCAATGCGCTCTACGTGGGGCTACCTTTGAAGGTGACCCGGAAACTGCAATTAATCCAGAATGCGGCAGCTAGACTAGTGACTGGGAGTGGCCGCCGAGACCACATAACACCGGTCCTAAGAGACCTACATTGGCTCCCAGTACGTTTCCGAGCACAATTCAAAGTGTTGGTGCTGACCTTTAAAGCCCTAAACGGCCTCAGTCCTGTATACCTGAAGGAGCGTCTCCACCCCCATCGTTTAGCTCGGACACTGAGATCCAGTGCCAAGGGCCTTCTGGCGGTTCCCTCACTGCGAGAAGCAAAGCTACAGGGAACCAGGCAGAGGGCCTTTTCGGTAGTGGCGCCCGCCCTGTGGAATGCCCTCCCATCGGAGGTCAAGGAGATAAACAACTACCCGACATTTAGAAAACACCTAAAGGCAGCCCTGTTTAGGGAAGTTTTTAATCTGTGATATTTTAATGTATTTTGCTATTTGTTGGAAGCCGCCCAGAGTGGTGGGGGAAACCCAGCCAGATGGGCGGAGTATAAATAAATAAATAAATAAATAAATAATAAATAATGATGATGATGATGATGATAATAATAATAATAATAATAATAATAATAATAATAATAATAAATAATGACAAAATCCTCTCAGGCTAAGTGGGAGATGATGGCACAAGCTTCCTGGACTGGGCTCCCTTGCATCTTTCCTCAGGGCACACAGCACTCCAGGAAGATAGGAGCTGCTCCAACATTTCTCCCAGGCCATAGAATGTTCTGTCAGGAGCTGATGGTGTGTGTGCAACCTAGTCTGGTCTCCTTTACTCCTGCCTTCCCTTAGGGCACACAGGTCTTTCTTAAGTAGCTCCAGGGAAAATGGGGAAGGAGCTGCTTATGTAAGATAGAAGGGTAGGGTTTCTGAGCATTTACTGCAGGGTTGGGGAACCTCCTGCCCATAGGCCTAATTAGGCTCAGCACAGTTCCCAATTTAGCCCAGGAGCATGGTTTATTCAAATCACAACGACTTTCCCCCATGCATGGTGTCATGTGGGGCAGGTAAAGAACAATACAAAGGAACAAGTGGAAAATTAAAGTGAGTTCCCGATTGTTCCCACTGGGAGATCCCTAATGCAGCTGATGGGGCCAGCTGTCAGTACTGATCAGCAGACTGGCACTGTCAGCAAGCCCCATTGAAGACACACTTTTGGCCCCAATAAACTTGCTGGTTTGCAGAGGTGAAATGACTGTTTGCAGATGTGGTTTGAATTCTAACCACACCTGCAGACGGACTTCAAAGGCTACATCATCAAAGGGGCTTGCAGTAACCATCTATCAGGTGATTGACGGTTATAGTGAGCATCTTCAAAGTCACATAACTTCATAACGATACAAGGTGGACCCATTCACCTGTTGAAGTTGGTCTATGGGGGTGGGGTGGGGTTAGGATCTGAAACATTGGCTGGATCCAGTTCTCCACATGCAATTTACTACAGATAAGGCAATAAAATGTATGCTTCTGTTTTAGATGCTAAATTAACTAAAGCTGGGCTTATTACATGGCTGATAACGATGGTGCTAGGAGCTAGCACATTAGCACAAGGACTTTTACTCACTAGGCTATATTTATATAACTGAACAACCCGCCACTTGAAGTGTAAATCTCATTTGTCACACTCAAACCTGCATCTTCAACAGACATCCAACAATCTAGTCTACATATTTTGTGTGACACTTATGCAGAAGAAAATAATAGGACAAATTAAGTGTTGCCCTATGTATTCCATATGTCTAAAAGGTTTTGCTTTTGAAAGTTTTCTTATCCGCTAACACAGTTTATCTTTGTGCCTGTCCGATAACTTCATTGGACAGCTAATTATTCAAGCTACATAGAAAGACCATTTGTCCTTTGGCATATTTCAAAAACATACTTCTCCCTGCTACACTTTCTTTGAGACCATAGAAATGGCACTGTTCATAAGTAGCTTGGTTGCAAACATATTCAGTTTCCATTCAGCGTAAGATTGTAAAGTGATAGGAAGCTACATGAAAAGGATGCAGTTGATGTTCATATGACATTTGTTTCTCCCAAAGACTTCCCACTCCTAAACTATTGACACTGAACCAGGAAAAGTATCTAAAAAGAATACGGACAATGGAGAATGTATTTATCATTTTATCTCTATATCCTTTGAACACATGTTCATGTAATACCTAGTTAAGGTAGATGCTCAGCTTTCCTTAATGTTTTTGCTCCCAAAATTTATCAAAGCCAAAAGGAGGAGAGGAAAAGTAAAATAATAGGAAAAGGTTTACAATATAGAAAATTACATGTTGGAATGACCAAGCAGGATATTCTCTTAATTTTCTATAAATCAGAATATTGATGTCTTTTTAAATGCAATAAAATATAACTGCTGGCCTTTTATTTTATCAGGACTACAGCATATGAATATCTTATAATGTAATTTCTGCATATGAAAATCCATACACCTTGTATACACAGAACCACAGAAGGCAAACTCAGCTGAGTCTATTTCAGAGGAAACCAATCAGAGTTTCTTACCATGTGCATGCAGCAAATTAGACAAGTGTCATTTGTCACATGTGACTGTACATTAAACTGTGACAAGCAATTTCCTACATGGAAGTACTATCTGTGCAGGAAGTTCTAATGCATGAAGTGTACCCCAATTTGTAACTATGGCCATGGAAGGGGAATGATTTAGTTAAGGCCATACAAATGAAATGCATAAAGATGGAGAGAAAGGTCTGGGAGTAACAGGCATAGGGATTGAGAGCATGATCACAATCAGATCTCCAGTTTGTGAGCTTGAAAATATTTTACCCTTTTCTCCTCCTCAATGAGTGCAAGAAGCCTGCTTGTTTTAGTGTAAAGCCAGGATTATGAGAATTTGGCATATGTAAGCACATTTGCTGATATGCATGTTATGAAGCATGACTTTGACCATTCATAATTCTCTCTCTGGATAAGGAGTTTATTCAGAATATTCAGTTCTCTGATCACCACTGTGCTTCTTTCTCATTCTGCTTTACCATTTAAACTAAGCCGGAGGGCAGCAGTGGCAATGTTTGCCAAAACTCATGCCCATTCTCTTCCTTGATCTGGGTCTTATGAAGTGTTTTGGTTGTCACCATTCATTCAGAAACCAAAAGATAATTTCTACACTATGCAGAGCCTCTCTTTCAGTCTGGTGAACTATAGTCATGAATTATTTCCTCAAATGTGTTTCCAGCATGACAATACTACTTTATTTTATAAGATGTACTGGAGCTGAAAACACAGCAGGGTCAGCTGCAGTTGGCAGCTGTCCTGGGGTAAAAAAAAAAGGAGAAAGAAGAAGTTGTGCATGCACCATCAGTAACACCAAGTGCCATGAAACAGTTGTCAAAGATGAAATATATGTTTCCATGGAAGGGTCAGAATGGTCTTAATGGAGAAACATTTAAAAAATGTCATGTAGGGACATTTCTCTTCTTAGTAAGGATTTTAAAAAACACAGCAAGGAATATGTCCATGGTCAGAAGCTTTACATACATGACTTAGAAATTAATGAATGCACAACTTACGGAATTTGTCTCATTCTAGCATGTAGGACACTTTCTTTTCCGTCACTCAGTTTTTGCTACTACTGTTCTGCTAACCTAAATACATAGCTTTAAATGCTCTAATTCAAACTCACAGGTGCATAACCCATGCAGATGCACAAATTATGCAAGCTGAAAACAGGAAATGTTTCACATCATTTAAAAGTATGATATAAATGTGCTAAATATTTTTCTTAGGGGAAAATATATCTTGCAGGAAAAACTGCTAGAAATACAATTCAGATTAGTCTAATGGGCAAAATATTTGCATTCAATTTGATTTAGATGTTGGCTGAAGAGAAATAATTGGAAAGAGAATGTTCTTTCTGTTGGCAAGATTTTCCACTGCTCATCTTATGACGCCAAATTACATGTTTTCCCCTATCCAGTGGGCACAACACGGACAAGTTGCTAGGGTGCCAAAAGCCCCCAAATGTAAATTTTGAATACATTATCTGTAATAAAACATTTTATGTACTATATATTCTTTAGTCAAAGAATTATGAAGCTTTTTTCCTTTAAAAAAATAACTGTTTAAAAGGTTGTTCAAGCAGGATTATTCTTCTCACACAGATGTTTGTGTTGGAATACAGAATATGAAACAATCTCCTCAAGATATTTTGTGTTCAACATAAAATATTTAAAATGTCTCATTTCCAAGAGGGAGTTCATGACAGATGTGTTATTTTCTCCCTCTCCATTTTTAACAGCATTGTTGTGTCTAATTAGCCCCATTGATTTACCCATGACAGTATGAACTTTTTAAGAGGAAAGAAAAAGTAGATCATGGTGTTTGAAGCAGAGAACAATCTATGACAAGGTGAAGAAAGGCCCTGATTTTAGGTGTTTTACAACAAAGTCCTCAAGTAGCCCAGAGAGCTTTCACTTATTTATGCACCACCATATGATACAGGCTTTTGCCTGTAGCATTACAAATCATAGACAGGCTTGATACAAAATGTTCTCCAGGTGTTAACAGACCAACTGCGCCACTATTTCTTATTTATGTACTGTCTAGTAATAGAAGACAAATTGCTATAACATTGTGGCAAATGTGATTAAACAGGTATTCAGAAGTCAAAAGGGAGACATACTTGTAGGTTACATTAAATGACACTTTCTGTAGGCTCAGAACTGTTATTTTGAAGACAAATGTGAAATAAAAATGTTCAACAATTCCTTCCAATCCCACAGTTGGAACTTCTAGTTTGTATTGAGAATTCAGCCCCACGGGCATTGAAACTAGAAAAACAAAACAAAAAAATCCCTGTTTCCTTCTCGCACAATGCCAATGTTAAATGAATATTAGCATGAAAAGAAATGACAAAATGGAATTCATATGGCAAAATTTATTTTTGAAACTGTAAGAAGCAGCAAAGTTAGTGAGCTAACATGGCACTAGAAGCAATGAATTCATCTGCATTAATAATGAATAAAATTTAGAAGAGTAAAGTTTGTCTTAAAAGTTTCAATTAAAACATACACTATTTCTTTCACCTGATTGTAGCCCCATATGGCAAGGTCAGCCCTTTCAGTGAACAAACAGCTCAGTCGCCTCCAGTGTAGCTGTTATCTTCCTCAACAAGGGGAGACATTTGGCACAGCCTAAAGCTGGGGCATGAACCCTGGCTAAGCTTAAGACATTTATCTGACAGCATCAGCTGACACTCCACAAACACATTTGCTCTCCATGACCCCAGAGCATTTGTGATTAATCAAAAATGTATCTTGAATCTTGAGAACAAGCTACAAGCAGGCACACACAAAAAAAGAATATGCTCTCGATCTCGCTTATCGACTCAAGAGGTATATTGAATTTAGAAATAGCAAATAGAATAAAATGATCAATATGTTCTCACTTGTCCATGGAAGAGCAAACTTTATCCCTCAAGCAAAAAACATTGATCATGTAAATGTTTGAGATGTTTTTTAGTTTTTTAAAAAGCAAAACATATTTGTGGGCAAGGAGAGCAGCATTAGAGAGGTACATTTATTATATAACAGCGCAGAAAAGTGTACACATAATATTGGAATATATGAATATGCTCGTGAGCTATAGCCAAGTTCTTTATGCAACTTTGAACTGCTGCAGCATGGGGGTTTGTAGCCTGTTGCCAAAGATCTTAATAAAACATTATAAAGTGGATTTTAAAACTTAATGAAGTCACATAATCTGTTTCAGAAAAAGCTCCCTGTCTTAATTTAAATGAGACGCAGTTACAATATATCCCCCATGCACTGTTTACAATTTATAATTTATGCCTCTATTCAAAATACTCTACTTTCTTCAGTCATCTGCTAAGTGATATGATTAGCATTTGAATATCATAAAAAATTACTTTTCAATTGTCAGAATAGAAGCTTTTAAGCTTTTAATGTTTTCATTCACTTTTTAAAGAACAGTACTTTACTGAAGTCTAATTAATAATGAGAAAAATAATATCATGAGAACCACCTATGCTCATTGCAAAATGGGTATAACTTTATCTCCACAACAGCACTTAATTCTTTTATATTCTTTTTCTGATTACCTACTGCTTAGGGTACAAGCCTTTTGTTTCCACATAGTCCTCTTATTCTAGCAGAGAACTACTGTATGTCCTTTGGTCTCTGTTGACACGACAAACAAACTTTCATAGCATGTGCTCTACATAAAATGGTGGTACTAATTAGAAGATATAAACTCATGCTGAGACATAATATGAATTGGTTTTATGCATCTACTAAGCTCACAGCAGTATTAGATTTATGGTGCCAACATCTTCAAGTAATATTCAACTCTCCCCTGCTCAAATTTCAAAACTATCTAGAAATAAGGAAACATTGATTTTATTTCTTAATGTAACAGTCAAACTTCACTAATCCACACTTCAGTAATCTGAATATTTAAAACATATCTCCAAGAGACTAATTTCTACAGCTTTTCTGCAAATATTTAGCAATGCAAAACTATAGTGGAGGTGACCTATCTGAACATATTTAACTGAACATATTTAACTGAACGCAAGAATCAGCTGTCAAAGGGCATGGTAAGAAGTCATATATTATGATGTATATGTGTTTTAAAATTGTAACTATGTTGTGAACCACCCTGAGATCTACAGGTATAGGGCAGTCTACAATTACAGTATTATTATTATTATTATTATTATTATTGTTATTATTATTTATTAACATATTGTCTCAGAAGTAAATAAACCACACTAATTTTACTGGAAGACTAGAGAAGCCACATATTTGCAAAGGAATCCCAACATTTATCCAAATAAATAATTTCAGGAATGTGGCATTAGGCCTTGGGCATTCGCCACCAGTGGTATTTAACCACAGAAGAGAAGCTGTAGTTCTCCCCATAAGATTTTCATCTCCTCCAGTGAACTGCTTTTAGCTAGCATGAAGAGATCACTCTGAGATAATACACAGACATAAGCCACCAGCATCCTGATCCGGGTTCTACTGCACTCTTTCCCCTTTTATGTGAATAACTATTCTGAAGGCTCCAGCTCAAGAGTTCCACCTTACTGTAGACCTTAAAAATTGTAGCAGATTTTGAGGTCTTTTGGGGGCCAGTAGCTTATGTTTGCCCCACAAAAATAACAGCTACAAAATACATGAATTGAGCAATTTTACTAGCCCAACCTCTGTTGTAACAAGCATATTATCACTCGTTAAAGAGTACTGTGTAATTCATTGTCTTCGTCCTTGATTACCAATAGAGCCTTGGCCGATATAAATATCTTACCTATTTTGTTTCTGTACGTTAGTGTCACTTACAACATCTCCATGGTGTATATACAGGTTGCATGATGGTAGCTTCCTACGTGCTTATCTTACAGAAACTAACATGAATTGAAGCACTAGACATCCCAGCTGTATGTTTTGGCATCCATGGTGAAAATGAGCAGAAAATCTAGCTGTTCCATATCAAGAAGTATTTTTACTAGTGCTAATGTGCCTTAAATACCTTGTTCCACAGATGAGTGGCTGGCACCTGCTGCATGAGAAATAGCCAATTACTGCTCAGTGCCTCTAATTTTCTGATTCAATTAGCATGCTTCAGAGCTTTCCAGTTTAATTGCAAACTACTTCAGTTAGCTCTCTGATTAATCATTGCCCATCTGCAAACCATCGGAAAACTTAGTGGAACAAATTTGTGTACTTTGGAATGCTGGGAGCTTAGCAAATCAAACTTGTTTTGGTATATAAAGCTTTAATTTTGTTTGCCCTTTTCAGCTGCACTTGTAAGAAGCTCTGTACTGATTAAACAGGAAGTCCAGACAATAATATGCTACATTATGCACGTAATTACTGTAAATACAGCCGAGACTGGAGAAGCATCATTTAAGGTTAGGCACCACCATGTATGGAGTAGGGGGTCAAGACAACACATTTGGAATCAATTTCTTCCCATTACAGAAGAAAATAAATATCACAAAACAATCATGTGATGCCATTCCAATATCTATACTTTGAGGAATATTATTTTAAGCACACTCATAAGTAAATCTGACTGTTTTTAGTAGGTCTCACATCCTGAACCAACATGTTTATTCAGAAACCTTAGGAATTCTAGTGGAAGTTATTTGACTATGTATGCTTAGGTTGCAGCTTCTGATTCAGCAGAGAAACCTATTCTTAGCTAATTATATCACCTTGTATGTGTTTTAGAAGAAAGACTGGATGGTTTTCTAATCTTGCAAACCATTTACCATGAACAATAATTTCAACATCTGTTGCCTTTCATAATCTGAAGCTGAAGCTATATAACAGTATTGTCAACATTAGCATGCCTTAGAAGTGTAAAGAGGTGAAATTATTAATATGATAAGTCTTTTTATTCACTTTTTAATTTTTGACATTTCTGTTGTGTTTTTAAAGTCCCCCCCCCCCAGAAATCCTTTGAAGATGAAAATATGTTTCCTTGGAAAAAAATCACATAAAAAAGCAGAAAATACTTAATTCAACTGAATAATGCAACAGTAAAACTTTATAACCTGATGTGTTTTATTTTAAGCTTAAAGCTGCTATGATTGTGATTATATGTTAATGATCACAAATTACCTCAAACCTATGAAGTGGCAAGGATAACCCACAACACCAAGCCATATTTCCCCCACATAGTTTTATCCAAGTTCATTTTCCTTTTTCCATTACTGTATTTACTTAATTCATGATATACTGTAGATTGCAGTCCTATAAAACACCCTGTGATCTTTGATCAGTATATAAATTTGGGTTTTAGCACATATTTTGGTATGGTTTGAGTAAGGAGACGGCAGCAGCTAAGTGGTTGGAACTGAGATGCCCACCTGAAAATCAAAGTGATTAAGAGGAGAGTGTGTGTGTTCAAACATTCAAAGTGAGAATGTTTGATTGTCAAGAAACACAGTTGACATCTGGGGGAGGGATCATGGCAGACTGAAGGTCTCTCATTGGCTCCTCGCCAACAGAGATAGCACAGTGGCGTTTGATGCCAGATCAAGATGTCTCTCCATCCATGGCTTCATTCCACTCATCCAGCATCAGAACTCCACCATTTGACTGTTTCATTCATCCAAAAACCAGTGTGAAGGAATTTTCCATTTCACCACCTGTTTGATTCTGCTTTTCCTTTCATTCATCTCTGGTTTACTTTCATGCTTGGTTAGATCAAACTTTGTTCCAATCACTTTTATTTGCTCATCAAACATTTGCTGAAGGTGGCCAACAGTGGATTGTCCACAGATATACTTGTTATACCAAATGTTTTTGATCTTATTAACAATTCAGTCTCATTACATCGCCCTTAAGATCTTCACAGCATTATCTCAGTAAACTCTTTTACCACAGAGGAAGCATCAAGTACAGATTTATTTTCAATTTATAGGCAACACTTTTGTTGAGAAAACAACAAACTTTCTCGATTCAAATTAAAGCAGACCTTTTCTTCTGCCTTCAGCCCTTTAACAATCAACTTCCCTTCCCTTCTTATTGTAGCCAGAAAGCAGCTCACACGCAGAATGTAAATTTCCACCAGCAGACAGAGAAATCTCATTTTCGATATATGAATTATAAATATCTCAGGAATAATTAAGAAAGGGAGGCTTTTGCAGATCCAATGCTCATCAGGGCTCTTATGTGGTTTGGGGGCAAGATTTTGATTCCTCCACTCACAAGTTGCATAACTCCCAGGAGCTGACATTTTCTTGGTGTCTTGACACAGAAAATGGCTTTTTCAGAGCATCAGAGGTTAATCACCTGTTCACTGTGTTTTCCAGACTGAATTCGATAGCCAAAACTTATGTCTGGCTGTCATCAATCACCACACAGTTATATCCATTGGCAGCCTGCTAACAAAAGACATTCATTCCCCCATGTTCCTCACCCTTCTAACCCTAGAAAGTCTTAAGTGTGCTACTGGTTTGATTAACACTTGGGTACGAAAGGTGATATTCTCAGACTAGAGAGAGCCAGCGTGGTGTAGTGGTTAAGAGCGGTAGACTCATAATCTGGGGAACTGGGTTCGCGTCTCCGCTCCTCCACATGCAGCTGCTCGGTGACCTTGGGCTAGTCACACTTCTCTGAAGTCTCTCAGCCCCACACACCTCACAGGGTGTCTGTTGTAGGGGAGGAAGGGAAAGGAGATTGTTAGCCGCTTTGAGACTCCTTAGGGTAGAGATAAAGCAGGATATCAAATCCAAATCCAAATCCAATGGCTCCACAGGCTCTTCTTCTGGAGGGGCATCTGGACCTGAACCTATATGAAATTCCCCTTCTGACTCCAAATTCTCAACCTCATCCCCTGAAGAAGGGGAAGACATTGCGCCAAAATGTTGTGACAAAAGTCTTGTTGAATCTTGAGTATCCGTGTGTTAGAGAATTGTTAAGCCATGGTATCCAAAAGAGTTTGCAGAAACAGCTTGCAGAGACCCAAGTTTGGGAAATCCTGATATACTGTAGAATGTCCTTTGGAAGCAGGGGAGAATGGCGGAGTACAATGGGGAAAGGTTTACATATTGGGAAAGCTGGCACAAATGGACATTAGCAGGGTGAAGCAAACAGACTGGCTGTTAATTGGCTGTGTCAGTATCTGAAGGTGGTTGGTGGATGGATGGTGGCTAACGGATTGAGGCTGAATCCTGAAGTACTGTTTTTGGGGGACAGGGGCAGGCTGGTATGGGGGACTCCCTGGTCCTGAATGGGGTAACTGTGCCCCTGAAGGACCAGATGCACAGCCTGGGAGTCATTTTGGACTCGCAGATGTCCATGGAGGCACAGGTCAATTCTGTGTCCAGGGCAGCTGTCTACCAGCTCCATCTGGTACACAGGCTGAGACCCTACCTGCCCGTGGACTGTCTTGCCAGAGTGGTGCATGCTCTAGTTATCTCTTGCTTGGACTACTGCAATGCGCTCTACATGGGGCTACCTTTGAAGGTGACCCGGAAACTACAACTAATCCAGAATGTGGCAGCTAGACTGGTGACGGTGAGTGGCCGCCGAGACCATATAACACCAGTCCTAAATGATCTTCACTGGCTCCCAGTATGTTTCCAAGCACAATTCAAAGTGTTAACAGCCTCGGACCAGTATATCTGAAGGAGCATCTCCACCCCCATTGTTCAGCACGGACACTGAGGTCCAACGCTGAGGGCCTTCTGGTGGTTCCCTCACTGCGAGAAGTGAGGTTACAGGGAACTAGGCAGAGGGCCATCTCGGTAGTGGCTGCCACTCTGTGGAATGCCCTCCCATCAGATATCAAAGAAATAAACAACTTTCTGACTTTTAGAAAACATCTGAAGGCAGCCGTTTAGGGAAGTTTTTAATGTCTGATGTTTTATTGTGTTTTTAATATTGTTGGGAGCCGCTCAGAGTGGCTGGGGCAACCCCGCCAGATGGGTGGGGTATAAATATTATTATTATTATTATTATTATTATTATTATTATTATTATTATTATGTTAATGAGGTTTAGTGGGGAAATGTAAGGAAGGTGTAATTAATTAAAGCAAAAGGGACATCTGAATGAGGGCTGCTCAGATTTTCTCTAATTCCTATATGTCGTTTTTTATTCATAAAATGTATATCCTGCCCTTCCTCTCAAAGGGAGCATACATATCACTATATAAGACAATTGTACATGTGTGCATTTCACTTTGTAGACATGGAGGGTTTGCAAGGCAACTGTTGTTCCAGTCTTTTTGAGAGATGTAAGTAGCACTTTATGAAATAAAGCCAGGCTTCATTTGGCCTGTACTTTCCATTGCTCAACTTATTAATGTCTATAGCCCCAGTGGCACAGGGTGCCGCTTGGCTGCCCGGGACGGCACCCCCTGGGGGTGGGACGTCGCTCTGCAACGTGCATGCATCCTGACACATGCGTCCTGACGTCACGACACACGCGCCAGGACGAGCCCAGTCCGTCCTGGTTGGCGCTGCTGCTCTGCTGGTGCGCTCTGAAGCAGAGCGTGCTACGGAGCGTGTTGCTGCCAGGGGGAGGCATCCCGCTCCGTAGCGCGCTCTGCTTCTTCCGGCTTGGGCAGAGGAGGCGAGGGGCGGGCCAGGGGCCGGGGGTGCTGCCCCTGCCAGAGTGGAGCTAGGGGCAGCTAGCCCCCTTTGCCCCTCCCTTGCTACGTGCCTATATAGCTGTAAGGGGGAAAGTTATTTTCCCACTAACCAGCAGTCAAGTGTTGCTTCTGGCATGAGAAAAATGGGGAAACTAACCTTGCCATTTCCTTAGATTGCAGAGGTTGTATATTGCAACTGGTGATCTCTCTGCCAGTTAATAACTTCTTGTATGTATATGTAGCATATATACTGTGTGTGTGTGTGCATGTAACTGAGAAAATTGTTGTTTCGAAATGCTCCAAAACCCTATACTGTAGTTAAATATAGCAGTTTAGGTTGGATTTCAAAGTTTGCCTTGCATCTAATGTCATCTCACTGTAGGAAGGGAAAGGATATTTTTTCCTCATAAAAAGATTGGAGAGCTGCCCAGCAAGCACAGTAGACAGGAATAAAAAGGAAGCTATACATTTTAATAAATATTGTCACAAGTGACAGCTGGTTTCTAGAGCTGAAACTAACTCCATCAGAGGAAAGCCAGCCTGCAGCTGGTAAGAGAGGAATACACAGTACAGCAGGGACAAAGTGCAAATCGGGGGGTGGGCAGGTTTTGTCCCACATATTAGATTCTGAATATTTCATATTAATGATCCCACAGCTACTTCAAGGTGTTTCTCCTCCCACATCTTGCCTGAATTCTAAGGTCATTGACTGACACTCTTCTCCAAATGCCACCTCCATTAGAAGTTAGTCTTGCATCTTTGTCCCAGCTATGGAAAACCCTTCCCAAAGAAATATGTCTGGCACAAACTTTGCTGTCTTTAAAGTCCATGGTTGAAATAGATAAGCATCCAGACTAGGGCTGGGCGATCTGTTGATATTTGATCCAAAACCAGGGACTCAGCTACATTCATCTATTATATCGTTAGAACTGTGTTATAAACATGTGACACCAGATGGCGCTGTAGAGCTGTGATCTGTCACCAATGGGATTTTTGCATTGAGCGCTTTTATAGTGTTTTTTAATCAGTGTAGATCCAGCCAATTTTGAAGGCCATTATTGTGATATTGGTTTAATAATTTTTTGATCTGGCAATGTATCACGAATCATGATGTGTCATTGGTATGAGCTTTCATGCGCTTGCACACTTCTTCAGATACACTGAAACAGAAGTCACCAGATGCTTATATATAGTGAGAGGGTGGGGAGGGGTATTACTCCCTCCTTGTGGTGGAAGTGGATGATTGACTGACTGATAGCTGTTGACGACAGTCAGTCAATCACCCACTCCCACCACCACCCACCTGCCCTCTCACTATATATAAGCATCTGGTGACTTCTGTTTCAGTGTATCTGAAGAAGTGTGCATGCACACAAAAGCTCATACCAATGACAAACTTAGTTGGTCTCTAAGGTGCTGCTGGAAGGAATTTTTTTATTTTGTTTTGACTACGTCAGACCAACATGGCTACCTACCTGTAACTAGAATCATGATGTGTATGTGTGTGTGCGCTATGCAAAAATCACAATGTGGGGAAACCTGTGAAGCCAGACAATGCTTTTCTTGTTTCCTGCAGCCTCTGTTAACGCTGCTGGTTCAGCTTTTCCCTTCCTCCTGCAGGGGGCAGTGAAAATCACGATGTGGGAAAAACGGTTAAGCCAGCCAGTGCCTCTACATAGCTCCATTCTTATTTCAGACTTTGTGATATATTGGTATATTGAGATGTTTAGCTGGTGATATATCATGATGTTGAAAACCAGATATTGCCCAGATCTGGATTCCAGGCATTTTAAAAACACTCTCATCTTAAATATTTAAATTCTGACTACTTGTAGCATATTTACAGGCGGCCTGTTTCTAGTTTTATTTGCTAATTTTATTTTTGAAAAGCACATTGCAATCATTTGATGGATGGTGGCATATAAATGTTTTGAATGAATAAAAATTAATACTTGAATTTTAAGAATAGCAGTTAATTACAAAACCGATTAATGCCATGCCTAGGGACACTAGATTTCTGATAACCCTCCAAGACTAGATCGAAAACAGATCAGGTATGCCGAATAATTTGCCAGGCAAAATGAAGGTATGAAAACAGATTACATTTTTCAAAAATATATATTAAATTAGACACTACATATTTGAAACTCAAATCCTAATAATGACATTTATTTCATGTATGCCTTTGGAAAGACACTTTTGTATTTCGTAAGAACTTAAGAACAGCCTGCGCGATCAGGCCAATGACCCATGTTGTCTGGCATCCTGTTCTCACAGTAGACAACCAGATGCCTCTGGGAAACCTGCAAGCAGGATCAATTCTTTTATATTTAAAATTGGGATAATAAAACTTATCATGCAGATATATAATGAAAATTATTATTATTACAACTTATTTTATTTATATGTTTACTGTATTTACATGTTCATTCACCTTATTCTGTTCTCACTTAAATCAGATTTTATATTGCATTTGATGGGATTTGGATTAAATATTTTTGGTCGTTTTAAAATAAAATGTATATTTAATGCAATTTTATAAGCAAGCAATTTTTCCACATTCCAGAAATTAGATTTAGTAGCACAATCTCAGTTTCCAGTGTTATTTTTGGCCTTGTGATCACTATGAACAAGTACGGTACCACATCTATGAAATAAACTAAATGCTTTTTTACTGTAATCTTAAGAACAATATAAAGACTAGAATCCAGAGAACTGTAAAGAAAGTTCTGTGTTAACTCAAAGGACTTTGAACTTGTGTTCTTCAATATTTATTGATTTATTTTATATGTTTCTATAGCACATTCTCTGCTTCTTAAGCAACCGAAGCAGTCTATAGGACATACTAAAAACAATAGAAAGCATAATAGTAAAACAAAATTGGAAAATATTACCGCATTTTTCTGTGTATAAGACGATGTTTTTTGCCTAAAATTTTAAGGCAAAAATTGGGGATCGTCTTAGACTTGGATACTGATGCAGAGTGAGATGACCGGGCCTGCAGGCAATTGTTGGCAGCGAGTGGACAATATCGGGTGGCCCCCTGTGACGGATTGGTCTTAGTTTAAGGGTTTGGGAATATCTCCAGGGTGTTAAGAGTTAAGTTACACTCACTCCGTTAGAGTGACAGTTGGCTGCAGAGAGGCGGGACATTCTGCTCTTTAAAAGGAGGGAGCAGCCGTTGGTCAGGAGGAGAGGGCGGGGGAGAGTGGTGACTGGAAGCAGAGGTTGTGGGGCCAGGATAGTGGTGGTTAGGAAGGAACAAGTAGGAATTACAGTTATACATCTGAGTGAAGAAAGCATACTGTAAACAAATGAAATACTGAAACAGTTATGTTACCGATATATTAAAAATAAAGCCTAGTTCTTGTTGTGCTAAGAAATATCGTCGTCTGTTTGATCCAGCAAAGGCGGGCGGGCTCAAAAGGTGGTGTACTCGAAGAAAGGGATACTAAGACTTACAAGGTGTTAAGTCAGGCCCTTGAGTCAGCCAAAAGAGGGGTGAAGGGACGAAAAAAAGCTCAGGGGTGCCACAATGTTGCCCTGTGTGCTGAGATAACAGTAACAGGGAGGGACCCTAGGCAAAGGAAGCCCTGGACCTGAGGCAAAAAGGAGCTTTATTCCTAGTAACCCTGAGCCAAGCCTGAAACTGGCCACGTTAGCTGGATAGGAGTACCCTTGTTGTTGAAAGTCCCTTAAAGAAAGGGGAGATTCCTATTTTAGGCGGACCTCAAGAGTCTGGTGTGGAAGGGAGTTTAAGAGAGTCCCGATCTTCACCACAGAGAAATAAAAGACAACAGGGGGAATCTGAGAGCCAGAGGGGAGCCCCCCCCAATGGGCAACGGAAACAGAGTTGAACCTGCTTGCCTCCTCCCTGGCTGCCAGCTGATGAGAAGGAGTAGGCTTTATCTAGTTTTTTGTGTGCATCGGGAGCCTTCTAAGTACCCTTCAACCTTAGTGCGACAAGACCCATGCTCTTCAGGAAGAAAGCCAGACAAAAGCTGTGTACAGTACTTACCTGCCGCATGGCAGGAAGGCTAGAATCAACAAGCAAATTCATTGTATTCTTATAACCAATTGGTTTGTTGGTCTCTGGATGGACCACCTTAACCAGTCCCCTACCCACGAGGTGATCAGGGGAACAAACCCCTAAACCCTGCCGAAGCAGCAATATGCTAATGACAACAATACAGTACATTGAATACAGTACATCATCTACAGGACAACTAAGGGGATCTGTGGGTTAACACATTCCCCGTCAAAAATTACTCTTGAAGCTGCTGTGCACCTTCTGGGATAAATACTGACTTCTTTGGAGGGGGATGATTTGAAAGGAGGGTGCGGAAAGGCTTTGCCTGTTTCCCTGCGCAACAGCCCTGATTAAATCACACACATATGCTGTGTCTGCTTTTTCTACAGAAAGAGTCATGTCTAGGTTCGAAACACATTACAGTGGTACCTCGACTTCCGAAGTCCGCTAACCTGGAAGTAGTTCCGCCACATGCGCAGAAGCGGCGCGCGGTTGGCGCATGCGCAAAGTGCAAAATCACGCTTTGCACATGCACAAAATGGACACTTCGACTTCCAAAGTTTTCGACTTCTGAAGAGCGCCGCGGAACAGATCGCCTTCGTAAGTCGAGGTACCACTGTAGTTAAAAAGAGTTCTAATGTAGCATGTAGTTTAGTCCCATGTCTATTATTTTTTGTGTGAAAAGTAGTTCCTGTTTCTCTACATTTAATTAGATGATTATTAACAGATTCATATTTATGAATATCCCGTTGATTTCAAAGAATGTTATACGAAAATGTCCCATATGTTATTTTACCACAATTTGCATTCTTATAATGGGTTATTGACTTCTTTTAGGTTTAAGGGACTAAGGTAGTATTCAGTAATGACTCTGTGCTACAAGTTTATTGCATATGCCCAAGGTTCATTCACCCCAAGCAATTTGGTCAATAACCAATTTTTATACTTCTATCTCCTTCAAAATTCCAAACCAATAATCCCTGGTGCTTTTTTTTTAATTATTTCAGTATCAGACTAACATTTCCCATGGAAATCAATATGGGTGCGATCTATTAGCCCAAAATCTGCAGCACTGCAATGCAAACATATTAAAAATATTGATTTCGCAAGCTACTGATGTTTTGATTGACTTTAATGTTTGTAAGCAGCAATAACAGAATTTCAATGACTGAAACAAAGTTTTGATTAAAATTATAGATTTTTTTTAAAAAATCGACTATTTTACTGTTTAAAGTGTATCACATGCTTTACTTGTCTGCCATACAATGAGCACAGTAGTAAATATGTATTCGTAAATATTTCAGTCTGCTATATGTTTCACAATCAATCTTGAACAGCTTCTTTTTTAAACCTGTTTTCATGATACCTAGTACCAAGTTTTACAAGACACTTTTTTGGACTGTCTTTTTCCCCTTGTTTCCTTAGTCTCCCTTCGTCACAGTGTTAAGGTTTTGGCCTTACTACAATGCCTCAAACAGTTGGTGTGTGCAAGTACATTTATGTGTTCCAGAATGCTATGGGTCATACCCAACTTGTTCAGCTTAATATTTCAATGGGTCTACTCTGAGTATGATCAATACTAGACATCACTGTATGTTTCCTGTTTGATGCCTTCCCTTTGCAAAAATATATAGCAAAAGAAAATGGCAAGCAAAGTGAAGAGCAAGAGCTTTTTCTTTCTGCACACCAGCACTGGAGAAGGTGGAGGAAAAGCTTCTTTGCTGTGTTTACTGCTCTTGAATTGGACCAATGGCTGACTATTGAGGGGACTAAACCCCAATTAAGGGAAGCTGCCTTAATGGCCAGGGAGATGCATCTCTGCCAGTGTTGGGGGAAAGTAATTAGAATGTGCTTAATTCCTAATAAAAACCGAATTTCCCAGTAATTGTGGCTGTTTTTGCAAGAGAACAAGATAGCTATGGGAATGGACACTGGGGCTTTTGAAGTACACCTGCCCGTGGAAGCCCAGCACAGTTACTAACCCTAAGAATTTGAAATCCATGGACAAAATGACACAGACAGCAGGGAGGGGAAAGAATGATGGCATGGCCAGAAAATCAAAACAGTACTGCTGCGAGAGCCAGGTATTTCTTGTAGATAGCATGATCCACGTGCCTGCACACATTCACAAACAAGCAGCTCCTGTACCCACTTCTACAAGAAGGGCAGCTCTGCATCCACCTTCATCTGTCCCAGCTGCAACAAAACATGCCTCTTCTGAATCAGTTTCTATAGCCACTGCAGGCACTGCAACCTGCCAATAGTTTGACCTACCCTGCAAAGGCACACTCCTCCACTGTCTCCCGAGACAGATGGATGCCAACTCCGAGAGCTCTCCTTGAAGAGAAGTTCATTTACAATAGACTTCTACAGGTGTGCTAGGGCACATACAGACCTCTAGATCATGCCATGTATCGGCAAATTGGCTTGATTATGACATGATCAAACATGAAGTTACCAGTGTGGCATTTCCTGAAAATCAGTTTGATGTAGACAGAACTACATACACTCAATTCATGCTTGTAAACGGTGATTTGCATGTTTGGCATTTTTAGGAGGATAGAACGTTGGAATGAGTACATTCCACACAACAGTGCTAAACCACATGTACCATTGATTTCAGATAAGCCCCAGCAATTGAGAGGTGGTTTTTAGTGGTTGTGGTTTTTGTTGGAACCTTGCCTAATATGTATCTTATAGAAAATAATGGAGTTATTGCACTGTGTTCAAAAAATCAGTTTAAAAGTTATTTTATGGTAAATGGGTGCATAAAACTTTGTTACTCAGACTGGAAATAATATAATAGACAGTTTCCAATTTTATGATTAATAAATTCAATTTGAGTGAACTATTTATACATTGTACTATAACTGTAGCCCTGCATCAAATTAAAGGACAAGGCTTTAGAGGCCAAGATGAGCAAATCATTTATGCTGAACAAATTGATACTTTATTACAAAGATTAGACAATATTTACATATTCTGAACGCTAAAAAGATAAAGTAACTCTGAAAGAGCACACATTAATCAAATGTGCATATAATCGCTTCATGTCCAATCTCAGAAATTTTTTGCTTGATCCCCATAATCTTTGGCTTAATATACATTGCTAATTGAAAGGATAAGGCTAATAATGATGAATTTGCTTTTGAACTACTATATTTACATATTGATTTAAAGACTGATCTTATACATGTTCAAATTATTTCAATGGACTTAAGAGACAAATAGCACGTTCAGAAAAAGCACCTTTCATGGACAGCACCACCAGACTACAAGAAAATTAGCATGTCCAGAAGAAGCCTAGCCAAGCATTTTTCTCCCTAACCTGCTAGCCTCTCATGGGCATACGAAGAAGGAAAGCATTCAGATATTCAAGCCTGCAGTTTCCCTCTGATATAGTAGAGTCTGGGAAGGGCTATGTGATTTTTCTGAATGTGTGGTTGAAATTTACTTCCTATCTCTGTGTAGAATTATAGTTTTAATAGTATTATAAATGTCTCCCTTTTCAGAGAAATTGGTTTATTAATAACATGTGGCTGAAAGGACCTCCCACTCTGTGCACTGTGATAGGCTATGCTAGCATAGATATAGTACTATGGAGATCTTTTTGACTAACAAAGACACCCAAGAAAGTTAAGATAGCTTCGGTGTATTTTAGGGTTCTTAAATTGTGTTTTGACATATACAGATCTATGTGAACTGCATAATTGGATAAGAAAGAAAATGCCCCCTCTCAATTCTTAAGTGTGTTGTGATAGCGTATCTCATGTTGCATTAGATATATACAGCACTTGTGTATCCCAAAATATAGAATAATCTGGTAAATTATAAAAAAAGGTTACTGTTTGCACAGTTAGGGTTGTTTTGCATAAACCTAACAAAGAAAAAGAGAGAAATTTGGTAATTAAAGGAAGCTATAGGTAATTGAAAAAGCCAAGCTTTCTGATACCATAGCAGGTGGCTCTGACACCTGCAGCTACAAGTCAATTGAGAGTGTTCAGTTGTATCAAGAATTACTACTTTCAAGCACGGCTGGTGATTTTGGACAGCAGCATTTAAGAAACCTTCAATCAGACAGTTCCATCACCACACATTTTCTAAAGCATCCCCACTGTCAAAATTTGCAGGAGTTTGGAGAATTTAACATTTGGAAAGGTTAAAAATGTCAGGGACTGGTTTGGGTAAGTTCTGTTGAACATTTTTGCTTCAAACAATGATTGTATGAATTTTTCCAGTATCCTGTCAGGCCAGAATTAATGTATTGCCAATTCACACTTCAACAGGTTGGTTTGTTGACCATTGTCTAAAATGGGGGTGGGGAATCTCAAGCCCAGGCGCCAAACGTGGCCCTTGAGACCTCTTTATCAGGCCCTTGGGACTCTCCCTGGGCCATGCCCCTCTCTGTCCCTGTTGGGCTCCTCAAGTATCTGCCTGGCTAGAATGTGTTATTGAACTCTCATACATTGCATCTTTGCTTGTCTGAATGGAGGAGAAAGAGCCTACTGTACAAATTTATATTCATTGCTTCCCCAACTTTGCCTTTACCCTCACCTATTACTGACATGACTGCTTTTCTATTTTATATATTTAACAAGTAGAAGGAGTCAACCTGTTTACTGAATGTTCTCCAGTTCACTCTGGCAAATGCAAATTTAACATCATGTGTATTGTGATTCCCACTTCTAAATAAACAAGTTTAAGAACAGGGTACATATTCACCCTGGAAAACTACTGTCTTGCTTTACAGTATGTAACAAAATCAATGCAAATGGTATGTGTTCCCCACTTTGCAACACTTTGTATATTTTTCTATAAATTTTGAAATCCAGTTTTATTCTTAAGACTAATTTTAGTTCCCCGGCTATCTTTCTCCTGTTTTTTTCCACATTAGTATAAGAAAATGAAACATCTTTCACATCTCTTCCAGAGCTTCCCTCCTCTTGTTTTTACCTGAAGTATCACTTCTTTTGCCCCATTTCCTGCACACTCTCTCTTATGTTTCCCATCATCCAGCTTCCAACCATCTATCCTAGGTCAGAAGCAGTTAAAAGTTCCCACTGGTGCTGTTTTCCATTTGTGTCATGTGATGTCTCTCAGCAGCAGCGAGTACTTCCACAACTACATAGAGCTGAGAGGAAGGGCTTCCAGCCAAAAAGGGAATGAAGAGCATCTGCTGCCTGCGGTTAGCCACACACGACAGTGCTGTGATCAACAATACAGAAGCCCTGATATTAGGAGAGATAAACAGAAGTAGGAACTTGTTAAAACAATTGAGATTCTGCATCCTCAGTACTACTGCCTCTGTCAGGAAAAGCTATCCTCTGCAGTGTGTACAGGAATCTAACAGTAACTGAAGTCTTATTTGAGTAGAACTCCAAATACAAGTCTCAAATTCATGTTGCATTATGTCATAATTGTCCTGGAAATTAATATATTTGAGCAGGGCTGCTACATCTTTAGAACCTCTGGTGTGTTTTTTCTTAGTTTATTTACATTTGTAGGACACTCTATCCTGAAGGCCTGAGACAATTATAGTACTTTGTAGTAGTAATATGTAAGAATACAAAAAGTAATTTAAATAGATACGGAAAAGACAAGCTCTTTAACCTCAGCTAGCTTAAGGCTTACGACCAGAGCACAGCCCAAATAAAAAAGTATTACAATACTTTTGGAATACACTCTGACTTTTGCAAATCTCCACAGGAAGAGAATCCCTCAACTGTGAGACAACTGGTGAAACATTTTTTCTATATATGCTCTTTCTTTTGAACATGGCACATAGATGGTGCTGTCAAAATAGTCAAACTAGACTTTACAGGGTAGAAACTAGCAATATTTCCCTAGTTAGAAAATTAAAAAGCATCCTCAGGAGGCCAAGGATTTGAATCAAAGAGCAGTGGTAGGGGAACAGATGTTTAAACTTCCCCCCATCAACTGCTTTTCCAATCAAAATTGTCTTCCTAAAACAGCTATTTCACACAGGGGAGAAATGATTCAGATATACAGTCTTTTCCCACAGAGATGGGAAAAGCTTAAGAAGGTTTATTGGTTTGGAAAACAGGATACAAGGCAAGAATCCACTCCTTTGGTGAAATTAGTAGCCTTCTTATGCTACATTATATTATAAAAGGTGTTTGGGAAACTGCTATGAATGGCTGCCACATAAAATCTGATTTGGTTTACCAGTCATCCTTAAAATAATGTGTGAAGATTTTCCAGCATTGTTGTCTCTTCCTATTTCTGCATTACTGTTTCTTTTAATATAGTTAGTTACTCATACAAGGATCTTTCCTCATGTTATCTGTTTTCCTCAGATGTTGATGGAAGACTTTTGCCACATTTGTATGTCAGCATGACGTGAAAAAGCAGAAAAGACTCACACTAAGCCTCTAGCTCTTGTATTTCCTTCCTTCACCACTTCCCACATGATTTGTCCAGACTGGCAAAGTGCAGTTAATATTTAAACACAAGCCAGCTTCAAACCAAAGTTACTGAAGCTGTTTTGTTTAAACTAACCATAGTCAGAATTGCCCACAACACACCAAGAACTGTTATCAAATGAGGAAGCCTGCTGTGTCTCATTCTTGCTTGTTTACATTGGTGTTAAACTATGGCTTAACATGATGTGCTGCATTTCCTCTTGGGCGACTTTCTACAATGCTAGTGATGGTCATAGCCAGCGACAAAAGTGGGCAGAGGAACAACTAAATTTTACCCTTGCACCGTAGTCTAGTTTATACATACACCCTTCTCTATCTTCCATCCAATCAAGAAAGAGGCATTCCCAGAATTCACAAGGACACGTTCAAGCAAGGCAAAAGCACTCAAGGAGGGTGTGAAGCAGGGTCGGTAGGGGAACTGGCTGGCTGAAGAGCCACATTTAACCAAGATGGTGTCAGGAACCGTACTGAGGAGGGCTGCACTGAGGAGGAATCGTGGGAGCCTCTCCATCCCCATCCCCATCCCCCTGCTCCTGATCAGGATCCTGAATCTTCCCAGGATCAGGAGGACAGTATAGATTTGGAACAGTGGTTTGCAGAGGGACATAGTTCAGAAGGCAGAAGCTGGGAAATATTGGATGGGGAACAGCTAAGAGAGGAAGCACTGGGAGAGAGAGAATTAACAGATTCACTGTCTCTGGAAAGCATCCATCCGCTCAGCCCAATGTCAAGAAGAGCTGATAAGGTGGCAGCACAGAAAGCATAGCAGTTACAAGATGCAGTAGTGATGTAGGTGACTAGGGAGGAAGTGGGTGGAATGCTTAATTGGGAGTATCGTCTGCCATTCCTAGGAGATGGATTCTTTGTTCTATCACTGTGATCATTAAAGTTTCTAACTGGTAAGAAGACTCATTTCCTTTGTTCTGCTTATCTACTGCCAAAGGGAGGGGGGAGGAAGCAGATTCCCTGAAGCCTGACAGATGGAGAGCCACATTTAGTCCCCAAGGCTGAGGTTCCTCACACCTTGTCTAAAGCTTTTGGAGCACCTATGAATATAACCTCTACTTGACTACTACTATCTATATGTCACTCAAATAATTCTAAACAACAGGTGGGACAGGATTTTCCTTTGCAGAAACCATGCTGATTCTCAGAAAATAATACCTGTTCTTATTCTTTTCTCCTCCAAATAGAAGAGACCAAATAGAGTTGTCCCTGAATCCACCTTAGTGGAAGGTCAGGGAGCAGTCTCTGCGGCTGATATTAAGGCCTATTCTTGCTCATAAGGGTACATGCCACCCTTCACAAACCTGATATCCTCCAGATGATTTAGATGACAACTCCCATCAGTGGCAAAGGCTGTCCTTTAAATCACTTCATCCCAAATGTACAGGGCTTTAAAGATCAGTATTAGCAGTCCATATACAGGGAGAAATAGGTAACCACTGTGACCAGAAATGCTGGAGATTGAACCTGGGACATACTATATACAAATGTAGCCTGACTGAACTATGAGTCATCCCCAAGTTTATATCAAGTTGAGAAGTGCTTCTGGAAAAGACATATCACTTCTGCACACATATCACATTTTTAATGTTTTAATAAATAGTAAAAATTACTTGACTTTTGACCACCACCATAAGTCTGTTTCATTTTGAATTCCTCCTTAAATTTTCTACATGAATGTAAATGGTATCTCTCTGGAAATAAAACAATAAATGCAGATAGAAAGAAAAGTGATTTGATATGCTGGAGTAAGCTTGCTATATTTTGTCACATCATGCATTACTCTAATTCCACATTTTTACCTTTGTACTTTGCTGTATGGAACAGAGCAACATAATTAGCCACTGGTAGGTAGTGTTTATGTTAGTTCTCAAAAGGTTAAGAAGCTGCTTATAACTAAAATCAGCTTTGCCTAGAGCTTTGGTGGCTCTGTGTAATCAAATTAGACAGGGAGGGCACAGTGTCACCTAACACAAACCAGTGGCACTTTCTTCTCTACTTTGACCTTTATCATTGGAAGTCAGAGCTTATCTTATTGCAAATATTTTTTCAAGATTAGTTTAATAAACTATTTTCAAGATAGGAGCGGGATCTAAAAGATTTTCATAAATAATGCAGCATGAATGACCCACCCAAGACAACTGGAAAGGTTTCATTTTTACACAAAAGCAGCTTGTCATTTGAATTCTAACAAAAAAACTGTGGCACTTGACCCTAAATATTTTAACTGGCATATTCACCTGCCAGCCTGGAAGAGTATTCCTGTGTACAGCCGATTCATCTTGAGTACATTTGACAATATGCCCTATCTCAGGGATTAGGAACCATCATGGCCAATGGATGATTAGAATTGTAGCCCATCATCAACTGGAGTGCCACAGGTTCCTCCAGCCTTCACTCTTTTTTTTAAAAGAAGCCACAGGAATGGGCCTTAAAACAGCAATGATTTCATGATACTTTTGTATAGTGTAAGTGTAAAATCATGGCTTCTTCACCATCTATTAGCTAACAAGCATAATCCACTAGCATTTCTAAGAAAATGCAACTAACCCACTTGCTATAGTTACAGGTCTCAGCCTCTAAAATGGGCTATGTTCTTTGAAGTCAAATAAAATGAATGGTAAAAATGGATACTTTTAAGGATGCTTAATAATGTATTGAGGAGAGCTCCGTATCAGAAGAACATTGCCCATGGTGCTATTTAAAGGTAGTCATTGTTTCCTTAACATTTGAACATCAAGTATGCACAAAAATATTTTTTAAAGATTAAATAAAACAACATTTATATTATGCAAAAATCCCAGAACAAATATTGGCAGCTTCCACTTTTTTCATTTTTATATATTCAGTTTTAACTTCAGCATATATATGGCTAAAGCCTGCACAGAAGTAACAGAAAACCAATAAACACAAACATGATGCAAATACAAACACAGCAAACACAAATAATACAAGCACTTCATTGCTATACTTATTAGAAATAAAGAAAATACTGACCAATTTAACTCATAAGGAAATTATGCAGCCTTATGATTGCTACTAATATAGTAATACTAAGCAAATTTGCATATGGTTAACCTGTCCTGCCAGAGCTATAGATCACATTTCTGTGCTGAAAGACAATTAAAAAATATTCAAAGTTTGACAAAAGATCAGGAAACATTATTTTCCTCTGTATTTTTGATGAGCCTTGAATGATTCTGCTGATTGTACTATGTACAATTTGCTGTAGGAAGATAGTTTATGTTAAGAAAAAACTCAACAATGAAAGGCAATATATAAATTCAAAAATGATATGCCGTGTGATTGTATAACAACAAATTATTTCAAAGACATTGACAGTGTGATTGTATAATAAACTAGCCTGGAAGCATTTTTCTCTATTTTTTTAAAAAGAAGCAAGCAGGCTCTTTAGACAGAATATACATGTGGCTTACAAATTTTAGATCTACCAGTAAGTTCCTGGGCATTCTCTCCCTTACACATGACTTGTTAAGAGACAATCTTTTTCAACTGAATGTATTATATTCATTCATCTACTCCTATTATAGATCATTCATCTGAAACAGTTAGTTAACAGCCAGCAAGTTTCTGTACTTTAGATCTTCATTTATTGCTTCAGACCTCCATTATGTGTGTCAGAAGATTAGGATGTAAAACCCTCCGAATGAGGTAGGAGTGGTCATGACCAATAGGTCAGCGCAGAACTGGGCCACTTCTGCCTTCTAAACTCAGCGATGTGGAACTAAGTGTGGCCAAACAACTAGCTTTTTGGACTCCGGCCAAGAGCCTCAAAATTGCTGACTGTTGCCACATTCTTTCAATTTTAATAAAAGGACTGGCTTAAACATTTGCTAGAGTGCCAGCTGCATTTGCAAAGTAAAAAAGGGAGTACAAGTGAAGCAAAGACATTCCCCTTAACATATGATCACTTATTTCGCTAGTAATTTCTCTTCATTGCAATGAATGGCTGTAAATGGATTAATGGCACAGCTCCAGAGAGCATGTCACAGATCTCTGCTGAACATATAAACTGTTCTATAAAACACGCTCAAAGAATCTCACTTCTTCCTAACTTTTTATTAATATATAATTTACAAGACAAATTTTATTTCAAGATTAATGTACCACTTCAACAAGTCTAGGCAGAAACAGTCCCAATCAGAAAATAATAATGTAACACTTTTAAATGCTGAATAATATTAACACCACAGTAAATTACTATTTCAGTACATTTTAACTGTCTCATTACTGTAAAGGGGATAAAACCTGCTCTTAGACTATTACACACAAAGTAGTGTGTTAATACAAGAAATATAAAATATTAAGACCAAAAACCTGAATAAATTAATCAGTGTAGTTAACCAACAAATTTCAATTTTAGATTAATAAGCCAGCCTGCTCATAGGCAAAACTCTGGTACCTTTGAAAGGCCTGCTCTTATGCAGGTCACACAGATGTCAACTTCATCCGCCCTCTGATGAAAAATAAAGCTGGTTTTTCCTTCTTGCTTATATCTAAAACCAGCAGACAGCATTTCTTCAGGTTTCTCAAAAGATCCCCTTCATGAAGTATGTAAATTATTGTATGTATGAAATATGTAAATTATTTAACTTTAATTTATAGCTCAATTAAATTGCGTAAATCAGACAATTAGTTGAGCTCTATTCAATATACACAAGGTTCTCCTCAATTTTTCCAGCTAATAAAGAAAAAAATACAGCAACAACTGATTATCTGTGACCAACTTCACTAGAAGACTGGTACAGAGGTGCATATTTCTACATTTTTGTGTAAAGGTACTGTGAAAAGTTAGCAGAAATCATTCTATGGAACAATTTTTCAAATGTTCTGTTTCTAAAAAATGCTTAGATAAGAACAATACTGAAGCCCAACAATGTTTGATCCTTTTATTAAAGTACCAACAGTTTTAACCACCTTCCTCAAGAATTACTGTGAAGGACTTTGTGGTAAGTACAAGTTCTCCAGTAATTTCTTTAATAAAGACACTGTCTATCAGAAGCAAATTGATCATGTCATTTGAGGGCTAACTTGCAGTGGAATGCTGTCCTGACACTTATCACAAGAAACTTCATTAGAGCAGACAGATGTAACTGCAAATGTGCAGGCCACAATAATTTGACCTCATTTTTAATGTTTAAAAAAGTCTTCCTGCTGTTGCTTGCATGCCTTTATTTTGAGGCTATGATACAGCTTTGAAATATTTAATTCAGAATGTATCTGTATTCCCTCCCCCCTAAACAGAGGATAGCAAATAGATGGGTATAACTTAGTGAAGCTACTAAGATGAGTCGTTGGCAGGGTGAAGTGGTAGATTTTAGTAATAGCTGTAAGCTGTAAGTGGTTCTGAGCTTTGAAGTCAGTACAGCTTTGATGTAGTACTCCCCTAGTTAATCACAAGATAGTCTTGAAAGAAAAGATTTTTCCAAATACTATTCTTAGTGTCACTGCTTGAAAAATCCTTATATGATTCTTTTTTCCAGTAGAGATCTTCAAATCTGGTCTCAGACTGTTTTCTGTTCTTTCATTCTCATACTCTTTTAAACAGCCTTTAAAATTTAAACTGTAATTAAAACCAAGTCTTGGTTTGGATGGTTGTGTATTAACTTTGCAAATCCTTCAGGCAATAGGCCATTGGGGTTCAAACACATCCAGAAAGTCCATTGCTATGCATACAGACTTAAAAAGGTGGTAGGCGGTCCCTAGTCTCCAGAAAAATCGTAAAGAGAAATGTCATATAAAGAGAAACAATAAGTAACCAATTTCTCAGCTTTTCACTTGGATTAAACTTTCATTTAAGGCAAACTATTACAGGAAAAACTCACAGAAATTTGTGAAACTGACAAGAGTTAAAACACTTGCAAAAAAATAAATATTTGTAAATAGCAGATATCTAAAAGCAGCAACATTTTTACTGCAGAGAAGCAGCATCAGCATTAGGTTGCTAAGTGTATCGGAAATGCCTATGAAATAACACAGTTTCAATATCCTTAATAATATACTGCTGTTTCTGCTATATTTTATTTTAAATGTCATATACAAACCAAACTGCACAGTGTAGCAAAGTACTGTTATTGTTGTCTAGTATTGGCAGAACAAGAATGTTAAAGTGGTTAAGCCATAATCTTTTATCTGCAGTGAAGGGCTGATAATCTGTGCACATTTGTACATGAACTCTAAAATGAAGCTGCCATTCACAAAGTCCTCTGCTCATCTAAACAGACGGGAATAAAGAACATGGCATGTGACCAGTAAATTATGAGAGAGCAACACCTCAAGGTTAGAGGTCACTGAAGATTTCAACAAATCTCACCAGATATGGCAACAGATTAAGAAAGGAGACAGATTGCCCTCCAACCTTAACCTGTTAAGACCTTTGAAGTCTTATGGTGACCTCTATTCTGCTCTTTCATATTAGTTGTTAGTTACACTAATTACAGCCTAATAGTATCCTGGTGCCAGACATTTTTTCTAAAGCCATCTAGTGAAAAATATTAGAAAAGTGGTGACTGTTCCAGCCAAATTGCAATGTGCACGTCACAAGCACTTACCCCTAATTTACAGCGCAGAGCTTGCAAACTTCTAGTAACAACAATGGGAAAGACATCAAAGTTTTGTGTAACTTACTGCAGGAAATCCATAAACCAGAACAAATGAATCTTCATGTAAAAACTCTGATTTTTATTTTTGGCAAATTTGGCAGGTAATTTCTCTTTTAAGCACACGATCATTTGCAATTTAATCAACTAAGGAACTTACCCTTTGTTTAGAAGAATCAGACACTTCTAACATTTTAATCTACTTTGAGAATATGAAGCTTCTTGTTTATCTATCATATTAACACATCAGATCCACTATAGTGTAAAACTCCCTGCCCTCCACTCCTGGACTCCCCAAAAAACCTCTCCTGAGGGTTATGGAACCCACAGGAAATGAGTGTGGGGTAGACACTTGGAATGACACAGTGGTGGAGGGAATGGCCACAAAACAGGAGGAGGCAGCTTGCTTAAGTAGCAGTACCAATCTCACTGCAGTCCCCACCCCACAACCCAGTCCTTTTCTGAAGACTCCCTGTTCCCCAGAAGAGGCTTTTCAGGGCGTGCAGTGAGAAGGGGGATAATTATTCTATGTGAGTGCCCTTGCATGAATGCAACTTTGGACAATACTGCTCACTGAAATTAGTCACAATGCTAAATAACCCCAAGTCAGGGGCTAAAGTCAAAGATAAAGTCATTCAGCTCAGCTCAGTAGGAAGGTTGTTTTTAAAAGAGAAAATTAACTTTCTCATTTTATATGGTGATCAGCTGCATCATGTTGAATGCATTCCTAGCTATGTACATGCTTCTTCCTCTGTCGCTATCTAGGACTGTGGCTACTTACTTCAACTGAGCTTCAGCTGCCTGAGTTCTGATTGTTAAAAGGAAGGAAAGTCAGTCATTCCACTCTAAACTGCTAGCTTTGAATACAAATGAAAAGAAAAACCATTAAATATTTCTTAATCAAATTTGGTAGTGGAAGGGGCAAGTTAGTGCAGCCTGCTCAGTTGACTTGAGCCCAGTGCCTTTGCTTGCTGAAAGCGCCAGTAATATATCAGGGGTATTAATTTGTCATAAAATCTTTGGCTGATTAAACCACACGGAGTAATCATTTAACACTTGCAAACTTATCAGCAAGTAAACAGAGAGATGGAGGGATTGTTCCTGACAATCAAATATAATCATATTCATCAGACCACAAACAAGTTGTCAAATTTTGAAACACCTTGCAAAACTCAGAGTTGGTGTGTCAGTTTTTCCATAAATGTCAGGTACCAGACTTTTGGATACCAATATCTGTCCATGGGCTGCTTTATAACTTTTTGTATTTCATCAAAAATTAAATCCCAGACTACACAAGAAAGAAGGCAGGACCACCACATACAGTAATAAGTACTTTGCTCAGCATATCCTCACCAGCTGGACAATTGCACTGGGTTTATATACCACCTATGGGCAAGTTTCAACACTGAATCTCTTATTTGGTTTGAAGCATTATTAACAGTTACCGGTACTACCGGTAAGGGTTTGTTCCAGAGTGCTATCCAGTCATGATCTTCTATTTCCTCCCTCCAATCTCCTCCTTATACATTTTTGAATCTCAGTAAGTCTCCCCAGCCCACATTAATTAAGGCTGTATATAATTTAAATACTAACCATTCAGTCCCATCTCGAGCTGCCATTGAAACAGATCCAAATGCAAGGAGGGATTTTGTGGCTTGTTCTTTAGTACAAGGGGAGAATTCTTGTGTTATCTGATTAGCAAATGAGAGCCATTTTAATCTATGATGTACCATATTTTACTTATGGCTTACTTTTTCTGGAACTTATTTGTGTCTATCTGATTACAGACTTACATAATTAAAACAAAGAGATAAGGCAACTTGTGGTGTTACCTTTAATTTTGCATGACAACATAACTTCTTGTATGTGGCTCTGTGGTGCAGAATTAAATTGGAGCAAATAAGTTTACAGGTTGTTCTGATCAAAATGTTTGCAAGTAAATATTAATGAGATAAAACTGATAATTAAATTTTTAGCCGTGTTGGTCTGACTAGCAGAAACAAAATATCCCCCCCCCCCTTCCAGTAGCACCTTAGAGACCAACTACGGTAAGTTTGTCATTGGTATGAGCTTTCGTGTGCATCACACTTCTGTCATTGGTATGAGCTTTCATGTGCATCACACTTCTTCAGATACCTTCAGGTATCTTCAGGTATCTGAAGATCTTCAGAAGATATCTGAAGAAGTTCTTCAGGTATCTCAAGAAGTGTGCATGCACACGAAAGCTCATACCAATGACAAACTTAGTTGGTCTCTAAGGTGCTACTGGAAGGAATATTTTTTAATTTTGTTTTTTAAATTTTGATAGTTTTAGAGTATCGTTTTTCATCATTTTATATTAGTTTTCAAGTTAATTTACTATTTGATTTCTTGGTTGTCATAAGGCAAAGAAAGCAAATGATTACTAATTATTCTAAAGGTATCACATGCTGCTCTTCACTGCAGATATTTTATTTTTTAAAAACCACCCTTCCTGGTTTTCATAGAAGTCAAATTCCTCCCACTATTCTAGTTCATATAAAATGTGGCTAAATTTTTGCTCTTATTCAGCAAACTTTTTAATTTATATAATAAAGCTATATTTTCTTCCTGAATCTCTATAGTGGATTTTTCTTTACATCTCACAACAGTTTTGGAATTTTGCATATCTTTTTTTGTGGCTCTGGCAGGGTAGAGAACAAGAAGTGGCTTTGGGAAGGAGGCATGAAAGCGCTGACAGGGTTCTACTGCCCCCTTCACAAAGCCTAGTTAGCACTTTCCCAGCTTTGGAAAGGAAGTATAATGGCTCTAGGACCCTGTCAGAGCCCTTATACCTCCTTCCCAAAGCCGGGCAGACAGTGCCCCCTTGGCTCAGTGCCCAGTGCAGGGAAATGGGTTGCGCTGCCCAAATATGGTGCTGCCCCCAGACCCTCCAGTACCAGGAAAAAGGGAGCAGAGACAGGGTTTTTTCTATAGGAACTCACAGGGACTCAGCTCCGGCACCTGGACACCATTGTCATTAGTAGAGAACAATGGAGGTGTCCATGGTGAACTCTGGCACCTCTTTTTCTAGAAAAACTGTATATGCATGCATGTTCAAAATATGGATACGCATAATGCAGTATCAATGGACACTGCAAAAGTCATCATGCAGCCATCATGCATATTGTTTCCCTTGGCTAAGTTCACCTTTCACAAGATGCACATCACAGACTCAGAACACATTTTCTAAATCAGGAAAAGTGGCAGATCACATATCCACAAAGGCATACACAGAGCATTAAATGAAATTAATGTAGCAATTTAAACCTCTTAGAGCTGTTGTTTTAAGCTGCCTGTAGATTTGGGTATGCACCACTGCATAGGTTTACAATAGTTCACATTTCTAAGATAATCTTTTGCAACTGATAGTTGCTCCTTCATTATTTTTTTAAATGGTATTTAAGTTGAACCAGTTATTTAAAGGTGGATACTTCAATTACTAGAAGAAACTACATAGCCAGTGTTGTACAAATAAATGAAAAATCATATTGACTCATTTTAATTAAATTGCTTTTGACTTCTACTCATGTTCCTCATATCTGTAGTTACATTTAGCAAATGAAAATAAAAAATAAAGTAAGATTCCAAAGTTCTCCATAAGCTAGAACACACTTTGTGTTTCAGAAAAAAATAGATCATAACAATTACAAATTTCCAAGCGGCAAGACAATATTTTCTTCTTAGATATATCTTGCTTTTCTTCCTGAACAAATTAAAGAGAAACCAGGGTGACCTTGAATGTAACCCGATACAAATATATCTGGATCTTAATAACTTGTATTACATTTTACTAATAAGAAGGTCACATCCACAAAATAAAACAAACACATTTAAACTTTCAATGTAACTTTTAAATCAGAAGATCAATTGGTAACTATCTGGAGCTCTTCATCCTATAGAAACTGCTTCTTTCCTCGGGTTCATATACTGCACCAACCTGTTTCAGTTCAGCTCTCAGGAGTGTGTTTGGATATGAAAGGAGGAGAGAGAACAGTCTCAGGGGGGGACGGGGTGGCAAAGCTTAAGTTATTTTATTTAGTGTATGCTTGGGGGTTTTCTGTCAGTGTCACTTGGGGAAGTTCTCTATTTGCTTGTTATGTTTCCTTGCTGGTAAGAGAAGTTGTGGTGGCCTAGGGTGTGGTTGATCGTCTTTGGCTGGCTGCAGTGGGATTTGTTTGTGTTTGGGTGAGGGGGGTTGTTGGATTAAGTTATCCATATTGAATCTTATGCTGTAGGTGGGTTATGAGCTCTTTAAAGTGTGAGTGAGAACTGCTATCTTGGAAGATGTTCAGTAGCAGCAGTTCTGGGGTGACTTCTAGTATCTGTTTAGTTATTTTGCTTATTTCTGGTATGACTGCGCACACTCCTTTTCTGACTGGGTCCTCGATTACTTGGTTTAGTGGGATCTGCTGGTTCAGACACAGCATATGTCTGAGAAGGCCCCACGTGGGATCATGGGAAGGAGGTGCAAGGAAAAAAACTGTTGTGACGTTGCTTTCTTTGGCAATTTGGAAGGGCTGTGTGGGGATCCAGAAAAAGCAACCTGGAGCCCCACTGACACTTAACTGTTCTATTCTCCATCAGCTTGGGAGCTTTTTCCTGAGATGCTTGTGGGGTATGATAGCATCCTTTGTCATTGGAGCATCATTAGCAAGATGCTAACAGATCTGCCTGCCTTGATCAGTTGTGCTTTAAGGGAAGCGCACCACTCCTCTGATACTTTAATATTTCCCAGACCAGATAGATATTAACCAAAGGATCTCACAATAGTCATCTCCTTGCAGGAGCAAGGAATCATAGAATCATAGTTGGAAGAGACCACAAGGGCCATCCAGTCCAACCCCCTGCCAAGCAGGAAACACCATCAAAGCATTCCTGACAAATGGCTATCAAGCCTCCGTTTAAAGACCTCAAAAGAAGAAGACTCTACCACATTCCTTGGCAGCAAATTCCACTGTCAAACAGCTCTTACTGTCAGGAAGTTCTTCCTAATGTTTAGGTGGAATCTTCTTTCTTGTAGCTTGAATCCATTGCTCTGTGTCCGCTTCTCTGGAGCAGCAGAAAACAACCTTTCTCCCTTCTCTATATGACATCCTTTTATATATTTGAACATGGCTATCATATCACCCCTTAACCTTCTCTTCTCCAGGCTAAACATACCCAGCTCCCTAAGCCGTTCCTCATAAGGCATCGTTTCCAGGCCTTTGACCATTTTGGTTGCTCTCCTCTGGACACGTTCCAGCTTGTCAATATCCTTCTTGAACTGTGGTGCCCAAAACTGGACACAGTATTCCAGGTGAGGTCTGACCAGAGTGGAATACAGTGGTACTATTACTTCCCTTGATCTAGATGCTATACTTTGCAGGCGAGAATTGCATTGGCTTTTTTAGCTGCTGCATCACACTGTTGACTCATGTCAAGTTTGTGGTCTACCAAGACTCTAGATCAGGCATATCAAACCTGCGGCCCTCCAGATGTTTTGGACTACAATTCCCATCTTCCCCAACCACTGGTCCTGCTAGCTAGGGATCATGGGAGTTGTAGGCCAAAACATCTGGAGGGCCGCAGGTTTGACATGCCTGCTCTAGATCCTTTTCACATGTACTGCTCTCAAGCCAGGTGTCACCCATCCTGTATTTGTTCCTTTCATATTTTTTTTGCCCAAGTGCAGTACTTTACATTTCTCCCTGTTAAAATTCATCTTGTTTGCTTTGGCCCAGTTGTCTAATCTGTTAAGGTCATTTTGAAGTGTGATCCTGTCCTCTGGGGTATTAGCCACCCCTCCCAATTTGGTGTCACCTGCAATCTTGCTCAGGATGCCCTCAAGCCCATCATCCAAGTCATTGATAAAGATGTTGAATAAGACCGGGCCCAAGACAGAACCATGCAGCACCCCACTAGTCACTTCTCTCCAGGATGAAGAGGAGTCATTGATGAGCACCCTTTGGGTTCGGTCAGCCAGCCAGTTACAAATCCACTGAATGGTAGCATTGTCTAGCCCGCATTTTACCAGCTTCTTTACAAGAATATCATGGGGCACCTTGTCAAAGGCCTTGCTGAAATCAAGATAGGCTATATCTACAGCATTCCCTTCATCTACCAGGCTTGTAATTCTGTCAAAAAATGAGATCAGATTAATCTGACATGACCTATTTTTCAGAAACCCATGCTGACTTTTAGTGATCACAGCGTTCCTTTCTAGGTGCTCACAGACCGTTTACTTAATGATCTTCTCTAGAATCTTTCCTGGTATTGATGTCAGGAAGCATAGGAGAATCAGATGCACCACAACAGGGGTTGACAATCTACGGCCCATGGGCCACAAGCAGCCCATGGGGGCCATTTAACAGCCCACGAGCCGCCCCCAAACCGAACCACCCACTTGGCGAGTCCCTGTGCGCTGTCTTAAACCAGCACAGAGCAGAGTGGGGACTCGTTTCTGCAGCGCAGGAAATCGTGTCTGTGCAGACACGATCCAGCCTACGGAGCGATCTTCGTGGGAGTGAACCGGCCCAGCCGAGGTAAATCTTGCCGACCCCTTCACCACAAGAGCATCTTGGATAGGATGGTTTTCAAAGAGGGCTAGACAATTGCATGGAGGAGAGGCCTATCAAAGGCAACTAGCTCAGCCTCCTGTTGGAGAGAGCAATGCTTCTGAAAAGCACTTTCTGGAAGCCACAGACTCCCCAAATGTGTTTCACAAGGACCCCTTCCTTCCCTTTGCCCCAGTACCTGAGGATCGTCACGTCTCTCCAGGGAACTGGCTAGAACAAAGTATATGTTGGGGAAAGGCTCCCTCCCTGCAAAGAAAATGGAGGAATCAGCAGGCGCCTGGCTTCCAGCCATGCTAGCACCAGTCTGGCTCATGAGGGTGGGGAACACGGGAAGGAAGCATTCCTATTGTATAGGGCACTCAATTGGCATTTCCACCTACCTGAACTCTGAGCCTTTCCCCCCTTGTTCTGGCCTGGCTCTCTCCTAAGGAAGATGCAAGCTCTTGCTGGAAGCCACTGGGGGGGGAGAGTGTTCCTATGATTTCCAAATGTTTCAAAAGCATCTTTTTGTTCCTTTAGCTGCTTGATATAATCACAGCATGGCAGGATTGGAAGGAATCCCAAGGGCCATCTAGTCCAACCTCCAACCCCTGGCAATGCAAACTCCAGCCTTCTGGTTACCATTGCAATTCTGCATGGTGTGGAGAAAGGGGAGAGAGAAATGTGTTGCTTACACTCTCATAACACTGATATGAGATCCACACCATGCAGCCCTTTCAATAACTAAAGTCTAAAGGGCTGTCACGTGGAGGATGGAGCAAGCTTGTTTTCTCCTGCTCCAGAGGCCCTTAGGGCCTGAAGCAGTGACTCTCCTTCCTTGGGGTTTTTTAAGCAGCGCTTGGATGGCTATCGGCCATGGATCATCTAGTTGAGATTCCTTCATTGCAAGGGGTTGGACTAGATGACCCTCGGGGTCCCTTCCAACTCTACAATTCTATGATGCTATGTTTTAAAGAGCATCCAATGCACATTTAAAGCACGACTTCCCCCGAAATGATTCGTGCCATTGTGGCTTCCCTCTCACAGACCTACAATCCCCAGGACCCCTAACAAACTACAATTCCCAGGATCATTTGAGGGAAGACATCTGGTTTTTAGAACAGGGATGGAGAACCTGCAGTTTGCTTATCCCCGTTTCCTAGGAACCAGGAATGGGAATCTCAAGTGCTTCTAACAGTATGGTTATAGGGAGCAGTCTGTATAAAATATTGAATGTAAAAGGGTTATTAAGGTAATTGTATCAGTTCCATGGACTGCAAGAAGATCAAACCTATCCATCCTGAAGGAAATCAGCCCTGAGTGCTCACTGGAAGGACAGATCCTGAAGCTGAGGCTCCAATAGTTTGGCCACCTCATGAGAAGAGAAGAAGAGAAGAAGAGAAGACTCCCTGGAAAAGACCCTGATGTTGGGAAAGATGGAGGGCACAAAGAGAAGGGGACGACAGAGGACGAGATAGTTGGATAGTGTTCTCGAAGCCACCAACATGAGTCTGACCAAACTGCGGGAGGCAGTGGAAGACAGGAGGGCCTGGTGTGCTCTGGTCCATGGGGTCATGAAGAGTCGGACATGACTGACCGACTAAACAACAACAAATCAGAATTGTTATGGGAATGTTAAGGAGGGAGGGGGAAATAGAGATTGTGGAATTCTGGTGGTGAGTGATGATTGCATGAGGATTTGAAAGGGAGTTTGAATGAGAGTCAGTTGAGAGCAGTGGGTTCCGGACGGGGTGGCTGCACTGGTGGAGGAAGAGGAGTGCGGGGGGGGGGGAGCGCACCGGTGGGGTGCCATAATGGTGCCCCCCCCGCCCCCACATGATAATGGGTCTGTGGTGGCTTCATGTTTGTGGAATGCTCTCCCCAGGGAGGTTTGGCTGGTGCCTTCATTACAAATCTTTAGCTGCTAGGTGAAAATGTTTCTCTATAACCAGGCCTTTGGCTCATTAACCTTCGGCCTTTTACACATGCTTGTGGGTTTATTTTTGTTTTATTATGTCTTTTGTGTTCTCAATTTGTATTTTTATGTTGTGAACTGCCCTGTGCTCTTTGAGTGGTGGGACGGGTGGTATACAAATTTAATAAATAAATAAAACAAAAGAAAACTCTGACTTAGTACAGTTGTGTGTAAGTTTTGGCCCTCCAGATGCTGCTGAACTACAAACCCATTCAGGCCATACTTGCTGGGGCTGCTGGGAGTTGTAGTTCAGCAACTTCTGGAGAGCCAAGCTTCCCCACCCACAGCTTAGCAGGACTGCATGGATCCAATTCTTCGAATAGCAAGGCTAGCTTCATGGTAATGGCCCTCTAAGTATAGGCGATTGAGGTAACAAAGGAAGTAGCTCTGTGTCAGATGACAAATGGGTGGGCCCCCTCCCACAATTTGCTGGTGGTTAGAAATACAAAGGTCAGAGTTGTGAGTTGAGTTATGTGGGCTAGAAGCTGGGAGTGACAGAGTCATGCCTGATTTCTGTTGGAATCCAAGGCTGTGGCTATGGGAGATGCAAGACTCTCTTGGGGTGTTGATGCTGTAAGCTCCTCTGTTATAGGTTGAGGTTGTAAATATATGTAAATAAATTGTGTATCTTAAAGACACCAGAAATCTGTTCAAGAAAATTGGAAATATGAAAGGAACATTTCGTACAAAGATTACCATAATCAAGGACAAAAGTGGTAAGGACCTAACAGAAGCAGAAGACATCAAGAAGAGGTGGCAAGAATACACAGAGGAATTATACCAGAAAGATATGGAGGTCTCGTACACCTCAGGTAGTGTGGTTGCTGGCCTTGAGCCAGAAGCTACAGTTAGAACTGGATATGGAACAACTGATTGGTTCAAAATTGGGAAAGGAGTACAACAAGGTTGTATATTGTCTCCCTGCTTATTTAACTTATATGCAGAATTCATCATGCGAAAGGCTGGACTAGATGAATCCCAAGCCGGAATTAAGATTGCTGGAAGAAATATCAACAACCTCAGATATGCAGATGACACAACCTTGATGGCAGAAAGCGAGGAGGAATTAAAGAACCTTTTAATGAGGGTGAAAAAGGAGAGCGCAAAATATGGTCTGAAGCTCAACATCAAAAAAACCAAGATCATGGCCACTGGTCCCATCACCTCCTGGCAAATAGAAGGGGAAGAAATGGAGGCAGTGAGAGATTTTACTTTCTTGGGCTCCTTGATCACTGCAGATGGTGACAGCAGTCACGAAATTAAAAGACGCCTGCTTCTTGGGAGAAAAGCAATGACAAACCTAGACAGCATCTTAAAAAGCAGAGACATCACCTTGCCGACAAAGGTCCGTATAGTTAAAGCTATGGTTTTCCCAGTAGTGATGTATGGAAGTGAGAGTTGGACCATAAAGAAGGCTGATCGCCGAAGAATTGATGCTTTTGAATTATGGTGCTGGAGGAGACTCTTGAGAGTCCCATGGACTGCAAGAAGATCAAACCTATCCATTCTTAAGGAAATCAGCCCTGAGTGCTCCCTGGAAGGACAGATCGTGAAGCTGAGGCTCCAATACTTTGGCCACCTCATGAGAAGAGAAGAATCCTTGGAAAAGACCCTGATGTTGGGAAAGATTGAGGGCACTAGGAGAAGGGGACGACAGAGGACAAGATGGTTGGACAGTGTTCTCGAAGCTACGAACATGAGTTTGACCAAACTGCGGGAGGCAGTGCGAGACAGGAGTGCCTGGCGTGCTATGGTCCATGGGGTCACGAAGAGTCGGACACGACTAAACGACTAAACAACAACAACAAAGACACCATAGTCTCCACTTTCCCTCATTTTGAAGGAATGGTGACTGGAACTCCTAGAATCTTGCACTGCTCAGAGACTGGGGTGGCATGCAACAGTATTTATAAAAATGCAATTCTTAGGTGTCCACAGTATTTTTGCAAGAGCCACTGACCATGCCATTGCAACCTCCTAGCCACCCCACCAGGTCTAGTGGCTGCCACATGCTGCTGTGTCCACAACGATGAACTAAATGTGTGTTACAAGCACATTGTTTTTTCTTTGTATGTTCACAAAGTACAAGTCCGAAGAAATAAAGGCAAATCAGTTGTATCTCTTTCCCCATTAATATGGTCAAATTTGTTGATAGCAGCAGCTAACATAAAGTGACAAAAGGATTCAGATGCCACTTCCATAGAAGAGGTCAGACCTTCCGTATAGCAACGCCCCTTTATAATATGAGGCCTAACATTAAGTCACAGTACTGTATAAGAAAGTATCCAAATGGGGAGCTGCAGAAATTCCAGCTAGAATTCCTCGCACCCCCAATAGTAATAATGATTTCTTGCAGCTCAAGAGACATAGAACTAATTCACACTTGCAGTTTACCAGTCCAGCAATCCACCTTCAGATGAAGTGTGAACTCAGCTGCTTGGGAGTAATTGTATTCTAATCCTTAGCAATTTGCACTTCACTAATGAAGTGAGAGTTAACCCTTGCTACCACCTTGCTGAATTGTATGCAGATCTAGCTCCATTTCTGGTTCCTCCTGGAATTTAGAGGTGGGGTTAAAGGAGCATTTTATTTATGGTGTTCTGTGTTTTCTAGAAAGAAGCACAGTATGCCTAGGAATGTTACAGAGAGGCTCGGGTGACCTTCAAATATTGCAGCATCCCACAGCAATGGGTGAGAAAAGACAAGTACAGGCAGGATACAATGGAAAGGTTTAGTGCCCTGGGATGAGGAAAAATACTTCCTGACAATATATTAAATATGCTTTTATCTCTTAAAGGAATTGCAGACAGGTAATCCTCAGTTAATATGCCTTCAACCAATGAATAAAAGTGCTAGGATCTCACTGTTCTGTTCCCACATTAAAATCCTGAAGGCTACTGGTGTGGGAATTAGATAAGGTAAAAACACAGAGGGAGTGGGGAACTTTCTTGTCAGTAAATAAGTAAACTTCCACTTGCACTCTGAAAGCTGACTTCAATAGCAGATATGGTGCTGTAATTGGAAATCACATTTCCAACTTTTCTAGCACTCCTTATAGCCATATACACAGCACTTTTGAAATTCCTCTCAATTTCAAAATCTTTTGCGATGTTACATATTAGTTCAATACTTCATGGCTGCCGGCCTCATAATTTATGTTATTGTTAATTAATGTTTATAATCATGTTTTTGTTTTTATACTATCTCCATCCATGGCAAGACTCACTTATTCAATGAGACACAATGTCTCTCCCTGCCCTGCCCATTTTGCTATTTGGTACCCTTTTGCATTGGTCACTGGGAAACTAGATAGAAATTCCCTGCTTACAAAACTCATACGTAATGAAACCACAACTTTTATTTGTTGTGCTTCTATGTTACAATATCTTTTAATCAAACCAAACGAGAAAAGGTGTATAGAAGAACTTTCCAAACTGTGTGTCGCAACATGTTAGTGTGTTGGCTGCAGTGTGTAGGTGTGTCGCACGAACGCTTCCTGTGCTCCTTCCAGGGCTGGAAAGGGGTTAGTTTAACTTCTGGTGTGCTAGTTTAACTGAATTACTGTGTCATGAAATGATGCATGTCCAAAAAGTGTCCCCAACATGAAAAGTTTGGAAAGCTCTAGTGTATACTGTAAACAGAAGCAAACAGAATTTCAGTATACATGTCCTATAGAAAGCAGAAACAATAATCTACAATAAAAATGTAACAATATAACTTTTTAGTTTCACTTCTGGTTCAGAGTTTGCATACCTGCAGAGACACGTGGACAGTCAGGTAACATGGACTCTACTGATGTATCCAGAGGATCTGAACTTGACACCCAATTACAGCAGTTCTGAAATTGAAGGGAGACAAATTTGAATAAGAGCATTTATTCAAAACTTTATGTATCCATAACTGCCAGATTTTAAGAATAGGGATTGTAATGCCAGAGTAAGGTGAGACTGCCTGCCACTGGTCCAATCTGGCAGGTAGGCTAACTCAGTCTATCCAACCAACCAACCAACCAGGGACGCTTCCCTCTGGCAGGAAACCTCTCAATGCTGCAGCTGCTATGGCGGAAGACAGGCTCTGCCCCGCAAAGCTGCCAACAGCTTAAGGTAAGTGGTATTAATTGACTATTAATTGAGGATCATTTATCTCTTGTTTACATATATAACAGTCAGAGAATGGCTGTAAAGCTGCATGGAAGGAAATGTATTAAAGAAAACTTTGTTCACATATTAGTACAGTACTGATAGGTTAAATGTAAAAGTTTCTCTTTATGGAACTACACCACATTTATTTTTACTTTTTGTTTTCTAATCTACATCTTTGGCTAAATAGTATCAGTTATATACTGGTTTATTATTCTTATTCTTATTATTTAATTTTTATCCCACCTATACCCATAGGTCACAGGATAAAATCACGATACAGAAAAAACAGAAAAACAGAATACATAATCAGAATCAAAATAAAAATAACCCAGTTGCTTTACTTTACAACTTAATGGGAAAATTTGCATATTAAACGTATTTATAAAATGGGCTAATCATTATTTCATTAAATATTTCATTCACATTTCCCCCCCCTGTAGAATAACAATCTGCAAAAGCTTTTGTTAAAACGTTAAGAATTTTCATTTCACTTTTAAAAAATCAAATAGCTACATTAAAACACGGAGAGAAATACTTTTGTAACATACACCCAAACAAATGTGTAAACATTTTTTATTGGAAGAATTTTATTTAAAAACCCCATTAATCATTGTTTCAAAATGGCCGATTGTTCTTCTTGCAAACAAGCATGTATTGTATATTTTTAGATGCTTGCTGCCCTAGTTGTGCACCATGGAATCTGTCCTCACTGTGGAAAGATCCTTGACTGGTAGATCAAGTGTCTTATTGTAGTTCCTTAATTCATTCTGTCTGGAAGAAGATGTCAGCTGTGTTGCAGTGAGGAGAGAATTTCAAAGACTCCAATCCCCACCAATAAAGGCAGAGGAATGGCTTTTGAATAGATTTGTCAAGGCAACCCTACTGTTCTGGGACCAGGGAGAGCAGGAAGAACATAAAGGAAGGGTTGCTGTATGAGATTAGAAAGTGAAGTTCACAAAGCATGGCAGATTTTTGTAAGAAACAGTAGATCAGTGAAACCATTGAACTGTGTGAAAAACCCATGAAAATAGTTAAAAATATAACTGGCTAGTGTGTTTGTTATCTTTTCACTAAAATGTTAAGATGGCAATATTTCTATATTTCACAAAGGCTTTAAGATGCACATTTTATAATTTGCATGCCAGTTTTTAATTAACAGCTGATTGTGGAACTGTAGCACAGTAGTAAATTACAAAACTAGTGGAATTTTTAATGAAGTATTATATTCATTTGATATAGGTAAAATTAATATTATTACTGATAGAACATTTCATCAGAGAATTTGAGATAATACAGAAGATTTGAAGACAATTAACTAGTTTTATATACAATGTGCCACTTGCCTGTAAGAACTAAGTATTCTCAAATGCAAAGTAAAGATATGAAAGTGGAAGATTTGTTTTATCAGTCATCACAGTGCCTAATAAATTCAAAAATTATGACTTCTATTGGCACTAAAAATAGGCAGCTCATGATATAGGGTAGATAGATGAAATGAAGACTTGCTATTTTAACTATTAATTATTTCAATGACAGCAATTAGCATTACATACACAAAGCAATTGAGAGAAGATTTTAATTATTATTCATTCTACCACTAGATCTAAGCCCAGTGAAGTAAAAATATACCCAGGTGACAAGATATAGTTTTAGTAACAATCACCTGAATTTCACAGTGTAAAAATACTACTTATATGAGATTCTTTAACATCCCATCCATATTTTAATTCACTAGCCATTATTCTTATTCTTTAAGATCCACTTTCTGAGAATGAAATAAAAGATAATGAGCATGTCATGTGTAAATGTATTCAGAGAACAATTAGTTATCAGATTCAAAATGGGAGACTTAAATTTAAAATATATATATATTTCCTTATGGCGTGTATTTAATGTTCTGAGTTCTCATAAAGCAACTTTGGATTTTCTAACAAAGGCTTTAGAGGTTTGGGGTTCTTTCTTTCTTTTTGTGTGTATGTATTTCAGGTCAGAGTTGTCTGCCTTTATCCTAGACAATTCTCTCTCCTTGCCATGGTCTGTAAAACTAAATGGTTAAATCAGAAACATTAAGGTTACAAATAATATTTTACGAAATAAACTCTAACATTCAATCCTGATTAATAGCACTGCTAGTTGACATTGGCTGAAATCCTAAATGGCTTCTCCATTTACATAAGGCGTTGGCATTTTTCATCAATTCCCACCCAATAAGCAGCCCTGCTGCACCATATCTTACACTAGTTTTAAGGATTCCCACCTCAGTGTGACTGCCCCTATTTTGTGGAACAGCATCACTGCTGAGATACGGCAGATGCCCACTATCTGTACTTTTCAGAAACAATTGGATACATTTTTGTTTCAGCCAGCTTTTCTAGATAGATGAAAATGACCAATAGCTTCACATTAAACAGCATTGTGGATAAAATAGTGCCTTGCAGCACCCCATAACTGCCATGGGGTCAAGAAGTTCTCTCCCAAAGCTATTTTCTGGACTTGGCCTCATCAGTAGGACTGGAAGCGCTATAACACAGTGCCCCAATCCAGGATGATACCAACATCAATGGTATGAAAAAGCACAGAGAGATTAAGAAGGAGCAAGATTCCTTGTCGTGTTCTCAGCAGAGGTCACCGACCAGGGAGATCAAGGCCAATTTAGCCTCATGGCCAGGGCTAAACCAATTGTAACTGATCTATGTAACCCATATGATCCAAGAATTCTGGCTATTGACCTTCCACAACCCTCTCTACCACCTTACCTAGAAAGTGGGCATTTGTAACTGGCTGGTAGTTAGCCTAAGCAAGCATGTCTAGGGCCAGCTTCTTTAGGAGTGTCCATACCACTATGACAGCCATGAATGGGCGTCCCTCATGAATGGGCGTAAGAAGAGCCTGCTGGAGCAAGCTAATGGCCCATTTAGTCCAACATCCAGTTCTCATAGTGGTCAATCAGATGCCTGTGGGATATACACAAGTAGGACCTGAGCACAGCACTCTTCCCTTCAGCAGTTTCGACAACTGGTATTCAGAAGCATACTGCCTTTGACAGTGAAGGTAGAACATTTTCATTGTGGTTCTGTTTGCCTTTTTCATAAGTCATACACTGGGTTGACATTGCTCTGGATGCAACCAGTCAAATTTAATAAGCCAAAAAGGATGGGGTAAAGCATAAAGAGGATGGGTTTGGGGTGTGTGTCAAGTGACTTTATCCTCAAAATGTAGTCAGTTGGTTGAAGGGCTCTGGTGGGAGTCAACAACCCTGCACTATCTGAAAGAGCTCTGCAAACCAGCTACTTAAAGATACAGTGCAGGCTGCAAAATGCACCTTCTTCATCATCCATACTGCCACATAGTAGGCACATTGATGTATGTTAACCAGTGTTTGGTCAACCTAAACGTGAAACTTGCAACCCTTGTCCTCTAGTCTTATGCATATGTTAAGTAAAAGCACACACATTCCTGATCCAACAAGAAATGTATGTACATCTCACTGTTGGCAGCTCACTGTTCAAGGATTCACAAAGGAAAGAGCCACAAAAATACTCTTCAGTAACAAAGAGCTTAAGTGGCAGAATCAGAGAAAAGGGAGCTAATAAGCTTTGAAGACACCCTGAAGTCATTCCCTCCCTTTTTATGGCTTGGATCCTGACTTGCCCTTCCACAAGTGGTATTGATCCAGTGGGGACTTCTGCTGGAGGAAAAAGGGGGAGGAGATTTTCCCACTTTGCTCTGCATCTGATGCCCCCTTATTCTTCTGTAGCATTCCTCAATCCTCCAGAGCAGGCTTCCTCAAATTCGGCTCTCCAGATATTTTTGGCCTACAACTCCCAAGATCCCTAGCTAGCAGGACCAGTGGTCAGGGATGATGAGAACTGTAGTCTCAAAACATCTGGAGGGCCGAGTTTGAGGAAGCCTGCTCCAGTGCATATTTATTTTGGAGAAGGGGCACATGGTTCAGCAGGGCCAAAGGGATCCATCAAAAATCACCTTCCCCTTCTTCTGCAAGCAGGAAACAATAGAGTTCTGCTTATAGGATTTGAGGATCCAAATATCCAAACATAGCTACATACCTATTACATAAATGAAAGAAAATCGGACTATGTTCAGACCACAGGGTAAATTTTAATGAGCATAATAAAACTGGGGGGGGGGGGGAATTCCTTCCAGTAGCACCTTAGAGACCAACGAAGTTTGTCACTGGTATGAGCTTTCGTGTGCACAAAAGCTCATACCAATGACAAACTTAGTTGGTCTCTAAGGTGCTACTGGAAGGAATTTTTTATATTTTGTTTCGACTACGGCAGACCAACACAGCTACCTACCTGTAATTAAAACTGGAAAAGATTAGGTTTGCCAGCACACATATTTGATTACCAGAATCAAGCCTCACCTCTCGCATCCACTCTCGAATAGTTTTGCCAGCTTCTTGATGCCACACGTTGTGAACTGAGTCTGTCAATGCTACAGCAGTAACTTTATTCTTTACTTCTGCCTCTCGTTGAATCATCTGTAGAAAACACAAATCCAAAAAGTCTTAAAGTACAAATGTGTCTAACTTTAAGCTCGCCAAACTATTCAAGTCTTTTTGCTATTCACAGGAATCGGTCCTAGAATTTAAAGAAGGGATAGGCAACAGCTTTGAGGTTTTCTAAAATCAAGCAGTATATTAATTTTATGAAATAAAATAAATTTATGACATAAAAATGATAAACCACAGTAAAGGAAAGCCAAGATTCACAAAGGGACTTCAAACTATTGTTTATGATCTTGTTTTGCTGGTACCAAGGGTCAAGTTCACTCACAGAAACAATCTATAGTTGTTGTTGTTTAGTCGTTTAGTCGTGTCCGACTCTTCGTGACCCCATGGACCATAGCACGCCAACTATAAATCTATAGTTACATTTCTTTAAACAAGCCATAGTTCAACATTATGTGCTAAGCGGTCCTATTCTATGTTCTTAAACTGTGATTTATGAATACTGTAACCACAAAAAGAAATTTTCAAATAATAATAGTGGACAACAGAGAACACAGTATTAGAAAACAAAATAAAAAAAGAGAAGACACATTTTTTGAAATAATGAATGATAAAAAAGAGAGTACATATAACCTATGTATTGGGTAAAATGGTACTAAACATCTTTGTTTTGCTCTTTTTCATTGGGTACAACTTAATGTTCATTGAATTTGCTGTTATGGCTAACTCAGCATTTTAAAATTACTATATTTTATTGAGTTCAACTATACTTTAAACCCTTAGCTAAAGAAGACACAAATACCATCACTATAATGCAATGTGAACATAGGTATTTTCATGTCATATCAGAGCAGTGGCCCATTTACCTAAACCAGAATCTTTGTGATTATATACAAAGGGTGAGTTTACACAATCATTGTACCTGGCTATATATTTGTGATGATTAGCTGAGTTTAGAAGTAAACATCTGTTGGATTTATTTTTAAACACACATCTTCTCTGGATGGGAACACATGGGTCATGTACTAACAATGTGTAATGCTTTTCCTGGATTACTAGTTACTGGTACAGTCAGCACTAAGTGATTGTAGTCGCCCTTGCTTAAAAGATGACCAAATTCATGGTTCTTTTCGTCATTAATTTGAGAACTGTCTTGTTGGATCAAACTGTCTTGTTGGTTCATTTAGTACAAGATTTTTTTTTCCAACCCTGGGCAGCCTGATGACATTGGGAAACTCCTTTTGCATATAACACTTCAGCTCAATTTCAACGGATTTAGTATTTACAAGCCTTCCTCAGAGAACTCTTCAATAACTGTTTTCTGAGAATATTTCCCTGGCTCATAAGTTAAGTTGGCAGTCTCTTGTGCGTCTACTCTTTTAAATTGTCGAAAAGCACCAATTTTTCAGTAAGTTTTCCATTGCCCTTCAAATCTTAACCACAGATCAGATACACGGCTGTGCGAAAACAAACAGAAAAAAATAACACCAGTAGTTGATTTTTAAGGCTCCAGAAAACTATGTAGTTATTTGAGCATAGCTCTCAGGAGTGTTTGAATAGGGCACAGCTCTGATAAACTCCTAAGCCTTGGAAACAAAGGAGATGTGAAATCCCCAAATTTGTAAACCAAGTCCCAGCGAGCTCCCCCAAAGCTGAGTGTTACAGCTTTGCCAGATTTCCTTTACACATTCTCGTGTAAGCCTTTCTCCTAGCAAATATGACTGGTTAGACCTCTACTGTAGCCATAAAACCATCTCTAACAAGCTGCAGGACTCAAGGAGAGCCAAGTTAGAGTTATGCCACTGTGAATGCATGGCATAAAATAAATATTGTCTTAAAGTGTTGTACTGTAAGTCTGAAATTTGGACAGTTTGTACTGTCCCCCATCACAAGAAATCTTCTAGACCAAACCGGAGTAATAGGACATCTAATATCAATTGATGGCAGTTTTTTTCAAACTCGGGTCTCCAGATGATGTTAGACTACAACTCCCATCCACTGGTCCTGCTAGCTAGGGATAATGGGGATTGTAGTCCAACAACAGCTGGAGACCCACGTTTGAGAAACACTGTTTTATGATGATTTTGAATAAAGGTTTTAACAAAGTATTCAACATTCCTTAATTAAAGAGCTGAATCTCCCTACTGATAAATACATCAACCCGACCAAAATGTGTGTGTGTGAGAGAGAGAGAGAGAGAGAGAGAGAGGAGAGAATTCTGTTAAAAATGTTTGTGATGGCTGATGGCTTAAAAGGAACTCAATGAGAGCACACTTTTCACTAGGATAGCAGTTAGGAAGAAGTACACTCTTAAAAAGGGACGCGGGTAGCACTGTGGGTTAAACCACAGAGCCTATGGCTTGCCGATTTAAATCCTGACGACGGGGTGAGCTCCCGTTGCTCGGTCCCTGCTCCTGCCAACCTAGCAGTTCAAAAGCACAAAGTGCAAGTAGATAGATACCCTTCCGGCAGCAAGGTAAACAGCGTTTCCGTGTGCTGCTCTGGTTTGCCAGAAGTGGCTTAGTCATGCTGGCCACATGACCCATTTACTTCCTCCCAAACTTCTCTAGAACCACCCAAAATGGTATAGATGAAGCTGTACGCTGGCTCCCTCAGCCTTTAAAGTGAGATGAACGCCACAACCCCAGAGTCCGCAACTGGATCTAACAGTCAGGGGTCCCTTTACTTTTACATTTACACTCTTAAAAAAAACCCAACCTTCCCTGTATTTGACTAACATGCTGGAATTTAAAAGAGAGGAGTCTTCAATATAGAAATAACCAAGGAAAGAATGCCAGGAGATATCTTAAAATATTTGCCTGTAATGTAGAAAATACCCAAATGAGATCTATTTACAAAAGATATAGCTAAAACTAAAAGAGAAAGGGAAAGGGACCCCTGACCATTAGGTCCAGTTGTGACCGACTCTGGGGTTGCGTGCTCATCTCGCATTATTGGCCGAGGGAGCTGGTGTATAGCTTCCAGGTCATGTGGCCAGCATGACAAAGCCGCTACTGGCGAACCAGAGCAGCACACGGAAACGCCGTTTACCTTCCCACTGTAGCGATACCTATTTATCTACTTGCACTTTGACGTGCTTTTGAACTGCTAGGTGGGCAGGAGCTGGAACCGAGCAACGGGAGCTCACCCTGTCGCAGGGATTCGAACCGCCGACCTTCTGATCAGCAAGCCCTAGGCTCTGTGGTTTAACCCACAGCGCCACCTGCATCCCACAATTACAGTAGTTATTTCTAAATGTAAACCCGCGCACAAAAATTATCATATGTAAATTTTATGCAAATTGAAATTCTCTTTTGTCCTTTTTTCTTCGTGCAACTTCTCTTTTTTGGCAATGGAAACGCCATTTACCTTCCCGCTGTAGCGGTTCCTATTTATCTACTTGCATTTTTGACGTGCTTTCGAACTGCTAGGTTGGCAGGAGCTGGGACCGAGCAACGGGAGCTCACCCCGTCACAGGGATTCGAACCGCCGACCTTCTGATCAGCAAGCCCTAGGCTCAGTGGTCTAACCCACAGTGCCACCTGATGCAGAATACCTGTGACGAAACCTAATTCAATATCTTTAACTAAAATATCATTTGCAAAGACATTGTTTCTTTAAGACTCATAGATGAGAGCCTCAATGCAACTAAAGTTAGTTGTAACGAATTCCAGTTGAAATCAATGCGACTGTAGTCAGTACTAACTTTAACTAGGTTGGGGCCCTTTAAGATTGGCAATAATAAGATTTAATACTTAAGGGTTGAAACTCAGTTAAAGCTCATTGCAACTAAGTTCCAATGAACTGCCAAACACTGGAAATATGGAATCAGACCACAAGGTGTCAGCAATTCCCAAGTTCACCAGTACTACCATTGGGCACAAGCATACAATACTTGAAGGCCTTTAAGAAGGATAGAGAAGCTCTGATGACTTGGTTGATGTAATGAGTGACCAATGGGTATATACATGCCTTGGGCTTCTGCAAAACACTGTGTAATGTCCAAAGTGGAATTGCTTAGCAGAGACAAAACATTTCAAGACAGCTGTAGATTGCATATTCTCATTATTTTACAAATTTCAAATCAAAGCTATTTGTCAAACACAGTCCTTACTTATCCAGAACGAGATAACATGTAAAATCACATAGCATCATTTTATTCCTCATTTTTATTTTTAAATCCCAGAAGTAAATAGCTTTAAAAAATGAGTCACATGAATCTAGTCCTACTTTTGCCTAGATCAGCTCTATGGAATGGACAGCCAAATACTGTACCTCTTGGAACATCACAGAAGATTGAAACAATAGCTTTTCCAATTACCTGACTCTTGTCCTCTAAGGCATGTTGCCTATGAACATAGAAGTTGCATTTTGCTTGCATGGCTAATAACGAATGATACGATTTACACTACATAAAATTTTCTATTTTTTTAGGACATTGATTCACTGCTTGGGTGAGTAGGCAGCTTGTGCAACCAGTACCTCTTCCGCTCCTCTCTGCAACCCATTTACTTCCTCCCTAACTTCTCTAGAACCACCCAAAATGGTATAGATGAAGCTTGCTTGAGCAAAGCTCAGGCAGTGCAAAATGCCTTGGCCTGACTTGGGTTATTCCTTCAGCCAAATGCAGCTTGTATCTCCCCTAGCCCTGCAGCCCTCGGGAGAGGATTTTGGGGGAGACAAGGGAGAGGAGGGGAAGCAAAAGAATGGTTGCACAAGTCACCTTCAATTTGTGTAGCCATTGTATGCAATTCATTTAAAATAATTGTATAACTAGTTTGTCTCCTGCAAAAAAAAAAAAAGCTCCTATAACTTCACTGGAGCAATGTGAATGTAATATTAGCAGGGGTTGGGGAGGTTCTATCTAGTCTTCCCATACTCTATACTATTCCTGATTTTGAAAATCTTGATCATGTTTGTGTAACTGTATTTTGTACTAAATTAAAAACTAAACTTAAATAAATAAAAAACAAAGTACCCTTGTAATAATGTGCACCAATGCATTTATCATTGTAGTTGCCTTTTCCTATATCCTTTTCAGCTATAGAACTTTTTCAGGTGGCTGGGGGAAACCAACACTATATGCAGTATTATAAATGTAGCTGGATAAAAAAAGTATATAATGGCATTATTTTCAGCACTTTTCATAATACAGTGGTACCTTGGATTAAGAACTTAATTCGTTCTGGAGGTCCGTTCTTAACCTGAAACTGTTCTTAACCTGAGGTACCACTTTAGCTAATGGGGCCTCCCGCTGCCACCGTGCGATTTGTGTTCTCATCCTGAAGCAAAGTTCTTAACCCGAGGTACTATTTCTGGGTTAGCGGAGTCTGTAACCTGAAGTGTCTGTAACCCAAGATACCACTGTAATCTCCTATCCCTATACCTCCATATTCCACCCCCACCCCCGTTTATTAGATTGCTGTGTGTATGTTTGGTGGTGGTGAGAGAGATAACCAAAACATCTGGGATAATTAAGTCTACGCTATATTAATTTGAAAAGTACATAGTTTCCTCTGACCTGATTGCGTCTGCTGGGCCTACCTGGGCAACCTATGGAGATTCTAGTGACTAGAAAATCTGACAAAATAAAGTGCACTAAAGAGAAGGGGGAAGTAGCAGTTCCTTAGGACCAAGATATTTTCTAATTCCTCATGCTGAAACAAATCACTCTTCAATCGCAAGTCTGAGTTCATTTGCTGGCTAAAATATTTTGCTTCCTAGCTTCTTTCTAGAAAGCAGTTTGAATTTTGGCCTTGCACAGGGTGCTGCTGAAACTTGAAAGACCAAAGTTTGCCCCTGACTTAAGATCTATCTAGTCTACAGTTGCTAAATGTTTTCTGGCCAAGGGAAAATTTGAACAATAAAATGTGGCTTACTTCATCTAAGGAGATCTAGAAACAACCCTTTTTAAGAGCAATAAAATATCTAGTTCTGTATATATGTATGCCTGTAACTAACACACAAATCATACCCTCCAAAATTTCTCCAATGAAAATAGGGACGTCCCATTCCATGATGATAATTTTATTATTTATACCCCACACATCTGACTGGGTTGCCCCAGCACTCTGGGCAGCTTTCAACATACATAAAAACATAATAAAACATTAAATATGGAAAAAACACCTTTCCTATACTGGATTGCCTTCAGATGGCTCGGGGGTTGGATAACTCCATTTCCTCCAACAACCTAAGGAAAAGTGGGACATTCTGGGATCAAATCAGAAATTGGGTTGGCTTCTCGAAATCTGGGACATCTCTAGAAAATAGGGACACTTGGAAGGTCTGCAAGATACGTCCCTTGATCACAGATTGACCAGATTTATTGACCTTTGTTTCTTCCTTAGCTCATTTTAAGAAATTATATGTACAAGTAACAACTTAAAAGAGGTTGTCTGCAGATCCTTTGTCCAGTTTGTGTTTTTGGCCCAGCCACTAACTTGGTTATCAGTTAATATTTCCTTCAAATCAAATCCACTCCTGAATATCCACATGCTGCTAGGAAAGATAGTTTCCAACTTGTTCCGCATCTGTCTCTGAAGGAAACACTTCTCATTTCCTCCAATGCTGACCTCTTAACTCTTACAACCAATCATTCTTTTGCTCATTCTGTTGCCTTAAACTCTCCCCTTCTCCAGCTTCTAACCTCTTGCTGCCTTGCACAAAAGTAAAAAGAACAAACTATTGGTTTGACTGGGAAGATTTTACTTGCAGCAGTTTCAGAGACTAATAGCAAATTTAGTGTATGTGGTAGAGGACTGGACGGTATCAAGCATGTATAATCTATTACTCAATAATTGTTCAAACCTTTAAGAATACTCATTTTAACTTTACTTATAACATGTATATACTAAAGCATTTATGAATAACAGAAAGCATATTAAAGATAACAAAATAATTGCAATGTGGAAAGAAATGGATAAAATTACATCTTGGGTCAATTTAAGAATCACTTTAGTTATCTAATTTTAAAGCCAGGCTCTTAGCAACTGACAAACAAGTACTGCAGAAAGTCTCTTTAACCTTAAAAAACCAGATGCAGGGTAAATACTGACACAGCAAATTCATTTTCATAGCCCCATCAATGTTCTCTATTCACTTTATGAAGGAAATATTTCTACACATGAGGAGGTCATTTCATCTCATTTGCAGAAATTTTCTCAACTGAGAATGTCAACATGTGTGCTAATTCTGGCTCCACTAGTCACTGGACAGAGACAACTGATGTATTTAACAAAGGCCACTGAAAAGCCATCAGCTGGGAGCAGCTCTTCGTCACTACTAAACAGGGGGCAGAGCTGAATCAGTGACCTAGAAGTGAAAGACTTTGTAATCTGATTACCAATCTTTTGAGCTATGCAGTCCACCCCCCTTTCATTTTTACTGATAAGAGAGAATCTTATTGCCTAAGCAACTTTTGTAGCCTTTTAGCAATGCAAAAGCTTTCATTTAGTGCTCCAAAAGGAAACTCTCATGGGCACGCTTATTAGCCCATCTCAGGCATTGTCTCTGTACTACTCTCCCTTATTAATTTCAAAATAAATTTATTGGTATAAAAGTCTACTGCAATGGCGTTTCTGATAATGATATATGGTAAAGCTCTTGCTGGTTATTAGAGATGCTGATGAGCTATTTTCACACAGAAATGGAGGCAGCAGAGCACTTACTGGCAAACGATAAAACTAAGTGGGAATGGGCAAATAATTTGGTAATTTTCCTAGATTAGGAGCAGGGTTTTGTTTAAGTAGTTAGAGGGAAAGATTTTTTTCTTTCCATTTCCAAAGCATGGTTGTTTGATTGTTACAGTGCTTTAATATTACTTTATTGCAGTACTTTGGGTTTGCAAATGTGACAACATGCATTTTAAAAGGTGTTGAAAATGATCTCATGTGACAAGAGGATGCTGCTGTTTCTTCTTTTTGCCTTGGCCTTCCTTTCAAAAGCCTCAGGAAGAAATCTCAAAGACCTTTCCTGTCAGTTTCCCACTTCTCTACAGACATTTTGGCCTGTACATGAACACTGCTTCCCTTTGGCTTGAGGTAATAAACGATTAGCTACAACAAACTGTAATATTTCAAGTTATTCTTTGCTAGAATGCACCCAGCCAGCGCTTCAGATGTAATACATCAGGATTTGGAATTAACTTTATTTATAGGCAAATAAAACATCCTGCTTGAAATGAGGTATCTATTATAAGAGGCCATTAGTTTGGAGTTCATCAGTACCAGCAAACTATACAACATTTAATAGAAATAACTCTGTAGTAGTGATTAATCAGTGTTTTGCTTATGAAGTGCTAAGACGAAAGTAGATGGTACCTGTTCTTGTTAAATGGTAGATACCTATAGCAAATGTTCCAAGTATATCATGTACAAATCAAAATTAGCTAAGAACTTTGCTATAGGCAAAATAGTATATACAAAAGTATTAATACAACCCCATATTAAAATCAAAATGAAGTTTGTCTTCCTCACAGCAATCAATTAGTTTCACTGAGATTTTTCCATGAATTATACATTTTAACTGTTGTATGAAAGTATTTATGTATATGAATAGTCAATATACTGCTTGCAATCTATTTATTTCTATGAGTTTCTCATACTGCTAGTTTAAAGACTTTGATTATTCACTAGTCCATTCAATGAATTTTTCAGTTTTTAGGATCACTTCTTTTTTGTAAACGTGTGTCAGAATCCCACAGCACTTATATAGGCAAATATCAAACTCAACACAAAATTAATCACTAGGTAGCAGTGAGAAAAATGATATACTGAAGAACTTCATAATGTACTTTTATCCAGACGTTCTCCTCCCTGAATAAAAAGGCTCATCACCATTGACCATTTTTATTATCTCACTTGTTGGTATACTTAACTAAATAATTTTGGGGGAGAATTAAATCTTAATCATTGTTTTGTTCCCTCCAGAGTCTGCAAGAGTATTAAGGAATGACATGTTGTTTCTTTTTCTACCTACTGGAGAACCTGGAGCTCTGCCAGATGGTAAGTAAAGAATCAGCCAAAGTTGGCTGTAGCCTATGGGCTATATTTGTACAACCTTCTTGAAACACTTGGATAATATCTTAGTGAAAGTTATAGGCCACAGAAAAGAACAGTATGAAGACTAAATAATAATTAATGTTACATTAAATCACTAGGAACACTAACTATGGCATTCACTGATGTTCTGTCAGTATTGAACTCTGGCCTTTATGACTTAGAACTATTAGTGCTACTATGAATGCTACAGAATCACAGAAATCTGTTTTTCTACTTCCTTTTTCAGTTTTCTAGCTCATATATACGCTGGTAAAATATTTTGTGAATGGAGAAATGAGAAATTTCAGCAATTAAGTTCTAATTATACAATAGAGCAATTTTTGATGTATTATTCGGTAATTGAATATATGCTTTTAAACTTCTAAGGCTTGTTCTGTGCATATCTTTCTCTTGACCTTTGTTCAATGGAATTACAGTAACTCTTCAGTGATTCCTTCTCACTTGTTTTCTAAAGCTGTTCAATCACACTTGCTAGCAAGAAGCACAGCTGGCAAGGGATCTAAACCTCATCACAGGGCAAAGTTAGCCTTCTGGCTTTGCCAAGAATGACATTTCAAATGAAAAAAATCCTATTTATTGTGTGGGGCATTTGATTCTGTATTTGTTTTAAGTGCAAATAGCTCCATCCTTTGTACTAACGCTGCATTTAGACACTACACTAGATTAGACAGTGCACTAGAAACAAAAACAGCAATGAATTAAACTGTCTGGATTTTTTTTAATAAGAATACCATTGTTAATTAAAGCAAGATTACAGAAATCAGCTGAGTTTTTCCTCACAGTCCCAAAAGAAATCTACAATGGAGGATAAGCAGTGCCCCCTAGTGTCATTTACGACAGACAGAAATCAGAATAAAGGTAAGCTCCATTCACTGGGATCTCTAATGAAAAATACAATGCAAAAATGTTTATATGCAAAAGACTTATTGCAAATATATATTCAAACATGTAAGTTTAACACAAAAATTATATTAAGTTACATTTAATAACTGATACACATATGCGGTATACTCATACAAAGTATGCCCATGCACATACTCTCACTCAAGAGTCTGACATGGCCAAGATGTCTTTAATGTTCCAGGCAGCTCAGAAAAAAAAAACATTTCCACACAGAATAGCAGGCCATGCATGAAAGCGGGTGTCAGAAAGCCCAGCAGAATCACTCACTGTGAAGATGTCTAATAGGGATTGCTGAATACACAATACAGGCAGCATGGCCTGAATGACTAAATTGGAATAGCCAGAACATAGTAAGAAGGTTTTGAATCAACCAGATATTATAATTAAACCTGTAATGAATGTTCTGACTTTTCTCCTTTTCTTTTGTTAATTGGGGGTTAACCCTATTTAGACATTGTTGGGTTCTGATGTCAACAATTTTATAATTTAATTTTGATGCCTTCCAGCAAATTATCTCAGTAACAATGACCGGGTACGTAAGTAATACGTTATAGCCCTCTCTTAAAAATATACCCCAAGTGGCCAGATTTCACTAAAAGTTAACAAGCCTTTAATAGGAAATAAGAATGTAATCTTGTCTTAAGGTTTTAAAAAACATTTTCCCCCAAGTACACAGAAAAGAGTAAACAAGTTATTCTATAACACCACCCAAATTCATTAGCAAGGGAATGCAATTAATGCAAACAATCCCCCCATAAAAACATAATGTGTGTGTGGTGGTGGTGGTGGATTTTTTCAGAAGAGACAACTTTCAGATAGCACAAGACAGTCATGTATGTCAAATTATTTTTTCAAATGGACCACAAATTAATAGAAAGCCTGACAAACTAGTGTTTTTCCATTAAAACTGCAAAACTCTTTTGAAATGAATTCAGATCACATGTTTTCAGTCTTCCATTTAAAGCATTAGTAGACACTCATTCTTATCCTTGCATTTTAAAAAGGAAATAATTAGCCCTTTATGAAAAGATTACAATGTGCATTTTAAATTAATGTTTAAAATGGAACACACATAAAAAGCATTAGTTTAGTAGATAAAATGCTAGCCATTAATGCTTAAAGTGACAGTACCTACGTATTTACACACTTTATAGTAACTATTAAGTAAAACTGTGGATGAAACTTTAATTGACTTATATTCAGTACATCATTACTAAATGAAAAGCAATAATTTCTATTGTATGCTTGGATAAGAAAGTCACTGTGTGCCTCTTCTCACATGACATTTTAAAGGTATTTCCAAAAATGTAAGGCATAAATGTAACAAACAGGTGCTTGCAACTGTGTTTTTTACACTGGCAGATTCCTCAGGGAGCTAGAGAGGTCTCAGCTCCTCAGCAAGTGTACATTTGGTGGCAAACATGAATTTGCAGTTATATACTGTGTGAAACTGAAACTTCAAAACTATAAATATAAGTTTAACTAATTAATGCTTTTAATCAGGAACATTTTAGAAAAAAACAGTGTCACTGATTGAATGTTGCCACTTCTACTGCATACTGAAGACAGCTAGTATTGACATAATTCCTATGTGAAGCCTTTAAGATACATTGTAATGTCTGTCACAGTTTATACCCTTTTCATATCTTTATCCTAAGTCTTCTAATTAGATTAGCTTGATGCATGCTTATTGGCATGATGCGAAGATGAGGGAATGTTTGTGTTGAACTGCATCTCTTTTGCATCCCAAATCATATTCTCAAGACTGTTATTACCAGGAAGGATGTTGCTATGATCAGGACCCCGTCTTGAATAACTGTTCTGAAAAGGGGTGCTACTTACAGAAACTACAAGGCTGTAATATTTTTACAGGGGCATTAAAGCCTATATAGCTCATTCTCTTCACCATCAGAAGGATGGTGGAGACTGCTTCTGCAGAATGTCTGTTCTTATGATACTGAATGGAGTCTAGAATAATGTGCATATGGTGCTTGCCTTGAATTTACAAACTCTTTTATGGTATATGTATCATACTGCTTTGAGAACTTCAGCTGTTACAAACTGTAGTGATAAAAAACTATCAGATGTGTTGCAATGGAACAGCTTAAACTAATCAGAGAATGAGAGGTTTACTATTTTCCTTAGCATATCAATACATAATTGTAATATATGTGTGTTTGTTATCTATATCTATCTATCTATCTATCTATCTATCTATCTATCTATCTATCTATCTATCTATCATCTATCTATCTACCTATACACACACACAATTATCCTTGATTTCCATATTAGCAAATTAATAAAAGTCCCAAGTCATACACATTAAATGCCAGCCAATATATTATCATATTAGGAAAGTTAAATCCCAAATGGAAGCTGTCCCTCTGAGGCTAATCAAGCTTATCTGCTATTTTACACAAATAAATATGCTTTGCTTTGCTTTGCAGGGAAATGAGAAACTCATATTATACCGCAAAGTGTGTAAAGCGTCCACTTGCTGCTCACAGTCATGAACATAAACTTTCACTGGGGATACAGCTGGAATGATTGCAAGAAGAGAGTACTATTGTGTAAAGGGTCAGGCAGAAATAGGGAGGGACACCTTTTGCATTAACAGCATCAATAGGCCTTTGATGTTATAACAATTATTGCCCTAAAACGGTTTAAGAATTCAAAGAATTTTCCAAACATACTCTATAATGAGGGTATACAGATATATAGCTAGAAAGCTGGTGGCAGGAGGGAAATGGCGAGAATGTATCTAATAGTTATTTTTGATTTTTTTTCATAAATTATTATTTCTTAAGTACTAGGTGCCTACTCAATTATGAAGGGCCAGAATGTTTCTTAAAATATTGTTAAGAAGCAAATTAAGATGATTTCAGAATAAGCCATATATATATATTCTACTCTTAAAATTTTAATCTTCCCCACTAACTATCGGTATATATACATGGTGTGTCTTCAGCTCTACCATATTCATGCAATCCTCCTGAACATTCTAGTAATTATCTAGTTGTTTCTCTCTTGTTCAAAATACTGTGGCCATAATTAAACAGGTAGGAACTTGACTTGTAACTGAATGTCTCAACGACACAAAACTGTACTTGCCACATATGAAATACAATTCAAGATAATGCACCTCGGCTCTGCATTATTATCATAATAATACAGATATGTTAATTCATTTATTTCCAGAAAGAGAAAAGAAATATGGAGTAAAACTTTGCAATCTAAGAGGGTCATGAGATATCAGGGATTTATGCATCTACACTATAGAAACCACAGCCATGTGAAATAGATACATTTTACTGTAATATGCAGTACAACTCTTTCTATTAACTTTGGATCACTGTAAACTAAATATAAAGACAAATAAGAATGGCTTAATGTAACATTTGAGAGCAACTGTGACTGGGTATAATCCAGGTTAATCCTATATAAAAGTTTAAGCAAATGTAAATATAACATTTTGTCAAGCAATAAAACAAAGTATTCTGAGTATGAAGCAATGTTTGTTTGTTTGTTTTAAATAGACCATTCTTGCGTAATTCATTTTATATTAATCAAGAGACATGATACTGAATATGATTGACAAAGCAACTGCTTTTGGGTACAAAGCACTGAACATCATATTTATCACAATAAGACAATCAAGCATGACTGTTTCACTGCAAGGTATGGAGAGAAAAATAATCACCCTATAACCTTTTACTCAGCTAATAATATCTCAAATGCAGAAATATTTTTTCTCTATGGCAATATGCACAAATATATGTCCTCTATAAAGCAATGAATCGAACTAAGCCAATCCACTGAAATCAGTGGACATAATGGGTTGACTCTGCCTATAATTTAGTTGTATTCAACCCTAGATGTTTTACATGTTGATATTATACAAAAACTATTAATAATAAAGTATTTCTGGCTCTAAAATCAAGGATGCCTGTCATTACCCTTAATGGAGTGGTATTGACATAACACTGGTAATGCCTTAACTTTATTTTTTTTATATCAGACCCAGGCTTGTATATTCCATATATTAGCTCCTCCTCTATGTGGATTACCTCACCCACCCTTAACCATGGTTACATATTATATTGGCATTGATATCAACCAATTCTAATGCCAAGCTTCCCACTTAAGTAGAGTTTAGAGCTAGTTAACAAGCCCTGGTTAAGAAGGAACCTAATTATCACGCATCATGTTTAATGCATAACTATGCTTAAAACAGACAAGGAAAGGACAAGGGCAATTGCACTGAAAGAAGAGGGGAATGTGAGTGTGATCTCATGGCCCTCTCCCAATTGCTTAGGGCTGGTGATTGGTTAAGCAGTCACCAGCATAATGTTTGCCATGGCCCTGTGAAGTTAGTAAAGTGCAAAGTATTCCTTTGAAACCACAAACAAATATCCATGTGGGATCAACATATCCCTTAAGTGGAAAAATGTAAGTGAAAAAACTCAACACAGTTGATGCCTAACTTCACCTAACTAAATGCTAATTTTGTAGGAATTCCTCAAAATAGACTACACAATCCACCTGCCAGGCCCAGGAGGCATAGCAATCTTAAATATTTTTATAATTTAATACTTTTAAGCAGACCTTCTGTATTACCATACACTTGTATGGTCTTGTTCCTTCAATGAGATGTCAATAATTTGTCCCGTTCTGATTTTCTGAATCACAGCTGAATTGCTTTACTGCCTGTTTGTTCTGAATGATACATTTTAACTTTAGAAAGAAAACAGCTTCTAACTTCATGAAATGACTTTTGTATTTAACCAATATAACCAGCCAAAGATAAACATGATAAAAGTTAATATATGGTGTCAAATATATTTATTACCTGAATATTTTATCATCATATACCTAAACATTAAATAGTCTGTCACTACTTCCAATTAAAATATTTATACTGATAGCTAAAATTACTGATAGTTCTTTTACTACATAATATTGCAAAATATTTTCGTATGCTCAGTTGCTAGTGCTGCAGAATTGTCAGCAGTTTCTACAAATATGAAATGCAGTTGCAGTTTTCACATACAACTCACAGGTCAATGTATTCTCCCGTTTTAATAATGGCTTTTCCTATTACATTCATTATTCATATAGAAAAAGGATAGTACTTTTAAGGCATTATATTGCTTTCTTGAGGAATATGAGCTTTGTGACTTGAGAGGCCATTTTCTAAAGATCCTAATAGCCAAATGACATCTTGGGATATGCTATGCTCATGCAGTATTTGCATAATAATGGAGGTATTTTATACATATGGGCTGAATTACACTTATCCAAGTTCTATTTTTAAAAATGGGAATTACAAAAATTCCCTATTAATTCCCTATTTCCCTAAAATAAATTCCCTTTTTAATGAAGACACAAAATCAGAATAGAAATGTGAATAAAATAGGAACGTGAAATACCAATAGTTAGCATGAAGCAATTCTGTTGATTTCATGAAAGAATGCTTTAATGTTTCCTAATCAAACTAGATTTGAAAAGTGCTTAACTTTGACTGGATCATGCTCTATGTATTTTATGTTGAATTGTTGCAAAAGATAATTTTAATGATGGTTCTCCAACTTATTTTTCAATTAAAAATTCTTGTTCTATTTAAAGTATTTATGACAAATTTCAGAGCCACCAAAAATCATTTGCATCCTAAAAAGAACAGAAATTAGAAATTAACAGATCATAACATTCACACCTCACTGGATTCCACACCCAATAGGCATGAAAATGCATTCTTGAACGGGATACAAATGCCCATGAGATGCACTTGTTTCTTATATATAACTATGTGCATTAGGATAAAAGGCATCTTTTTGCAATGGGGTCTATAAGAAGATATGTACTTTGTCAATTAATTAAGACTTGAATTCACAAAAATGATCTGTGTTAAGTGTTGGTTTTTGTACTTGGTCCAGCAGTTCCCAGTGCCAAAGATATACGGGACTTTTAAAACACAAGTCTTCAGCAGTGAAAACTGATATGTGAAAAATCAACTAAGTGATGATGGCTCTTACAAGCAGATTTGTGACTAAATGTTGATGTTCAGAATAATCACCAAGTAGTATTGTAAGAAATAGGATTTACCCCGTGGGATGCTGGAGCCAATGGGATGGTACATGTCCTCATCACGTGACACTAGGCAGGAGGACATGGCCCATCCCATTGGCTACAACATCCCTACTCGCAAATCTACAGGCCCTCAAAAGTTGACTCACTGGCAACTGATAAACCACTGTGGGAACAGAATGCAAAACTAGATAGGCCCTGGATCAGATCCAGCAGGGTTCTTCTTAGGACTATATCAGGTTCATTTCCAAGTAAACACTTTCAAAACAAAATAGAAAAAAAATCCTTCCAGTAGCACCTTAGAGCCCAACTAAGTTTGTCATTGGTATGAGCTTTTGTGTGCATGCACATGAAAGATACCTGAAGATACCTGAAGAAGTATGCATGCACATGAAAGCTCACACCAATGACAAACTTAGTTGGTCTCTAAGGTGCTACTGGAAGGAATTTTTCTATTTTGTTTCGACTACGCCAGACCAACACGGCTACCTACCTGTAACTTTCAACACAGAATTTCAAATCAGGATTGTGTCATTCAATCGTGGATTAAGACTTCAGTTTTATGCCATCATTAAGGAAATTGTTGGAAAATATAGTCTTACCCAGACGAACACATAATCTTACATTCCAATGCCAATTCATGCTGTTGCTTATGCAGTCAAAACAACAACATCCACAAATAAGGTGGTATCAGCAGATTTGGGGTAACTTCAAAGCTTGCTGAAGTAAAAAAAAAAAGGTGGGGAGCTGGGGTTGGGGATGTCCTATTGTGCTCAGTCCCCATGAAATGATTACTGACCGAGGGGGGAAACCTGAAAACCATGTCAAAAGGAATGGAAAGGAGTGGCAGGAAACTGAGGATGACAAAAAAGACAGGTAGATACAAAAAGGGTAGAGAGAACTATCTGATTCTCTGGGTAGGTCGTTTCTGGGTTCACACTGATAGGCAATTTTCAAATGTTCCCAGGGTCAAAAGAACTGTCTCCGAAAACAGAGAAATCCAAGATTTTAATGTATCTGAATTAGGCACCAGTCTACCTGACCCTCACCACAAACCCAAACAGAGGAAAAAAAACCCCAAACGAAACAGTGGGGATTGAGAATGCTCAGTGGGTATAGAAATCTGACTGATAGTTTTGGGAAGGGGGACCAGGGGGGAATGAGATGCAGTGGCTAGAGCCCTGAACAACAGAATTCACACTGCAATATTCTGTTGCATTTTCCACTTGTAACTGACAATTTCACTTGTACGTGATAGTCAAACATTATCTACATCAATACTGAGATCCCTATCTACCAGTATATGCTACAGCTGTTTGGGGGGAAAAAAGAAAAAGAATAACGTTTCAAACTGAAGAAATTAGAGTTAGAAAGGGAGGAGGGAACAGACACCAACAAAAACAGAGTTAATTCATATCAAGGCTTCTAAATCCTTAAGAAAATGTAATTTATTTTTGCTAGGAGCAAAATGCATTATTTTGACCCAAAATAATATGGAAAAAATAGTATACATTCTGGGAATTGTTTTTCACACAACTTTTCAATATAATGCAGGCTACAGTACACCAAAAAACAGAAAGATATTCAAATTAGAATAAAGAGACAGGTGTCCTGGAAGAAAAACACCAAACCTGTACTCAAAGGAACATCTGAATAAAATTGAGACATCTGCAGTAAAGTTTTACCTTCTCCCTAGAATGTTTGAGATGAACTCAGTGTAACACTGTCTTCCAAGAAAAGACAAAGTGATCAATGCAAGAACACATCAGGCTCCCTTGGACAGGCCAATCAATGCAAGAAAGAACCTTGCCCAGGGCCTTATGCAAATAGAAGCACATCCTGCAACCTAGGGAGGGAACATGCGCAATAGATCAATTGGATCTGAAAAACCTTACAGCTATATCAGCCTCAGACAGTAAATATATAATGATGAATCCCTCACGTTCTCAGCTGAACTCTTAAACTAGGTTATTTTCAACATCTAGTTGAAAATTACAGGAGGTCTGCACAGAGCAATAGAGTAAGATGGCAAACTGCATTACAGTTTTAAAAGAACATAACAATGAACTATCAGTATCATTTTAGCAACATTAAGAAATTAAAATATTTAATTTAGCAAGATTGGTCTGAGAATAAAAACTTTTTAAAGCATCAGGTTTTTAAAACCCCAGTTTTTCTGCACACTTCTCTGTACCTCTTGAAATGGAATGAATCATTGCCTTTTAATTTACATTTGAAAAATTAAATTTTTTGAATCTTTGATTTAAATGTACTCTCAATATATGCTTCAACTTATTTGCATCCTCATTATGAAGGGGTCTTCAATGGAGCTAATGGTTATATGAAAGAAAGAAGGGAATTATTCTTCCTTCAACATATCAAACATATTTAATATGCCTAATAAATTATTTGTAAAGCTGAATTTACCTTAGATGGCATAACACTTTCTGCATCAATGCAAATATAATAATACAATTCATTGAAAAGGATAAATAGTAACAAATAATGCTTCTCCTGAATATTTGTACACACTTTTTTTTTTTTTTTACAAATAATCATTCATTTTGAAAACAAATTCCTAAAATGTATCTTGTTTGTAAACAAGATCAACATACCCTTCAACTTTAAAAGAACAGAAATATAAGAATACTATTGGAGTAACAGCTAGGTGAGCACAAATAGAAGAAAGATACCCCCAAACAAATAATATAGCATAATCAAGCTCCTTGGTAACTAACAGCTCAGGTGCAAGACCAAAGACAGAACAAGAAAAATAAAAATGTTTGTCATGAAACTGAGTATTAAAATGCTACTATATTTTCATATCTCTAAACTCTAAATTTTCAAATGGGAAATGAGATGTCAACTTAGGATGTCAACCGAACTCTTCACTTAAGATCGTTTCATTTTATACTATAGCACCACTAAGCTGTGTCACCTTTAAAACAGTTGGTGTGGTCAAACTCTTTCCATGTTAAATAAAGCATCAGATTTTCCAACTGTATGAAAAAGCAAATAATCAAGTACCTGACTGACCATTTTCATGGAGGTCTAAAGATTTCCAGTACTTCCATTAAAAATGCTCGAGGAGTAAGAAAAAGATGGAGACTTGGAAAAGAAACATATGTTATATTTCCAGACCCTGTTCCTGTCCAAACTAAGGGGGATGCAGGGACACTTTCTTATGCCCTTCCTTTCACAATTGCCTTGCAAAGTAGGCCAGTCACATCTCAAAATTATAACATACACCTTATTAATCTCTATAACCCCCAAGCAGAGTGAATTCTGGGAGGTAAAACCAATTACTTCCAAAAGAACACAGAGAGAGTGGCCCCTGCACTTCTGCACTTCTCAACCATCTATCAGCAGCAGCGGGAGGCCCATTAGCGAAAGTGGTACCTCAGGTTAAGAACGGACCTCCAGAACGGATTAAGTTTGTAACCAGAGGTACCACTCTATCTATCTATCTATCTGTCTGTCTGTCTGTCTGTCTGTCTGTCTGTCTGTCTGTCTGTCTGTCTGTCTATCGTCTGTCTATCTATCTATCTTGAAGATTTTCCTGGTTTACAAAAGTCCATGCCTTGTCTCTTTTTCAGGTTGTACAGTCTTTCTTACAAATCAGTTACATTTGTTGTGAGACATTAGTGTTGAGTACAGTATAAGGTTGGGGGAAAAGAGGGGGGAGAGGAGGGGTGTTGTGGTGAGGCTTATATCTTTTGTACAGTGTACATAGCGGGTTTTGTGTCAGTGTCAACTTTTGTGTCAGTGTCTCTTTCTATTCATTTATTACATTTCCTTGGTAGTGAGAGGTATTGAGGGGCAGGGTGTGGTTGGTTGTCTGCAGTGGAGCTTGTTTGTATTTGTGAGGGGGGAGGGCTTGTTGGGTCAGGTAAGAGCAGATTGATTTGTATGCTGTCGGTGGATCCTTGTTGTCTTGTTGGTATGTGATAAAGGGGAGCCATACTGGGGTGAAGGCATCCTCTTCTATTTGTGCCCATGTCAGTTTCAGTCTATTGGTTAGTTTTTCTAGTAAGGCTTTTCCCATACAATTTGATACCAATGGTCCATGTTTACTCCTGACAGGTCTCTCCAGTGTCTGGCTATGAAGCTTCTAGCTGCTCAGAGTAGGCGGGTTATAAGCTCTATATAATGTGAGTGGTCATTATGAAACTTGGAAGATGTCCAGTAGGGCCAGTTCTAGGGTAAGTTCTAATAACTGTTTAGTTATTTTGTATATCTCTTGTAGGACTTTGTATATTGTGGATACCATCCCCATGCCATGTTCCTCTGCTATCAGGAGAAGGTTTTCGAAGGTGGTCAAAGGCCTAGTGGCTTCTGATTTTACTGCTGGATTGTTTAAGAAGGCATGTAGTTGATAGTGAGTTAGCCAAGGTATTTGGTGTCCCCTAGTTTGTCTTGTGGTTCTTGTGTTGGTATGGGTTTGTTGTTTTTGTAGAAGTCTTTTAGAAAGTGTAGGCCTTTGGCTTGCCAGGTTTTTATCTGGAGGTTTTGTGCTGCATGCTGGAATAGTGGGTGATAGGCTTTTTAAGCCTATTCATTCTGGGTGGAGTGACAGCTAGCACCTTTTCAGCCAATAAAAGCACAAGTCACACTTGCAAGGTAGTCTTTAAACAAATTAAGGGAAGTCTGGGGTGGGGGTGGGGACATGGTAGACACCTTTTGGGATTTGGGAAATGGTTATGCTTTATCTTATTGTCAAGACAGACCCTATCATGTGTTTTTGGATTTGCAAACTTGGGGGTCAGGAATGCAACCCCTGTGGTTGTTGCCTGTATGAGAAAGTAACTTTTAAGTATAATTTATTGCCTGCCTCGTATTCTGCACTGTCCTTTGCTGAATCCTGGCAAGACCTATATGTGAGTAAATGTTATATTTTATTATGCTTACTACACAGTCTGTCACCTGATTATTTTTGTAGGAGGAAAGAGGGCGAATCCAAGACTGCTGGAGCAGTCTGAATATATATATTTAAGGCTAAGCAGCATAGTCTCAAGTTTCCGTTTTTACACTGCAAAGGGATGGTAATATTTTAACCAAGAAAGGCAAAGGTCTAAACCTCACTCATGTGAACTAAATATACCAATTAAGTTAATATATCCTCTCCCACTTACCAAAATCCATCCAATACAAGGTTTAACATAGGTCTCTAAAACCTTCCCAACATGCATGTGAGCATATGGATATGTGCAAAGACAGTATGAAGAGACTGTGGGACACCTTACATATTGCAGGTGCCAGGCAAGTTACTCATACCTGAAGCACAAGTAAGTTGCATGGCACAGAGAGAGGGAACTCAACTTGCAGATGGGAAAGACACACAGACCTCCCTATCCTGCACTGTCTCATTAAGCTGCCTGGGTATTTTCCTGTGTTTTTTCACAGGAAGGAGAAATGGTGAAAACTAGACTTTTGAATTCTGTGAAGCTGCACCGATACACCACTGGACCACACCCTGGAATATTAGGACAAATCCTCCATCAATATAAACTGAGGTAATGCGACTTGGCTAACACATACAGTTAATCTGACCCATAGTAAGAAATATAAATAATGTGGAATGAAGGAGCAAAATAAAGTTAAAAATCAGGAGTCTTCTTCTTTTTATATTGATACAGAATGATACAAGTTGTATAATATAAGGAAGTTAGGCTGGGGGAAAAGATGTTCCATTCTCTTTTAACACTTTAATCTTAACAGAACATAGCCAGTTTTATCAGAACTACATTAATTTTCCACCATGTCTGTGCCATGAAAGACTACTCAGCAGAGGATTAGATATAAAAGCGCAGCACACAGCAGTGTGGATAGTCATTCAGCTTCTTATGTAATAGGTTTATCAAGTCAGCATTTAAGGATTTATACCAAGTGTCTTTATAATTATGTTAATTGGTAGATAACACATGGGTCAACTATAAACTACTCAATATTTTCAAATAGCTAAGCAATACTAAGATGCACAGAAACATGGATACATTTAGTGTAATCAAAAAGATTTAGCATGCTTTTTATTGATTTCAAGTTTATGTCCCTGTGATCTCTGGTTAGCAACAATATTAACCTCTGGATACACTGAATATGGAGTAGTATGGGCAAACTGCTGCATTTACAGTATATACTATTTTTTGGTTGTTATACTTGACTTTTTCCTTAAAGAGCCAATATAGTATTGGCATCAAAAGTCTATTTTTGAATTGCTGCTTTCACAAACACCAATAATTCAGAGTCCAAAACTTTATGGTTAAATGTACTGTATAACTCTAACATGTCCTGTTGTCCCTCTGATTCTCATTATTGCCTCAAAGCCTGATTCTCACAAAACATTTCTTTTACACTGGATTTGCCTGTGGTCATGTCAATGACACAGCTTATCCAACTAACAGTGAAAGTACATTTGCTCAATAGCTTTCACATTAGGACCAAAGAAGAAAAACCATGTGAACAACATATATGAACATATGAAGATGCCTTAAAGTGGCCTCATTCATGTGCAATGCTAAATCATAGTGAGGAGAACAGAAGTATTTACTTCTGGATTTAAACTATTTATGATTTGTCTTTATCCCCAAACCAGGACAAACTAGCTATGTAGTTTAAACTATGATTTGTCTGAGCCCATTCCAAAATGTGCCTTACAACATGACTTGTTCAGGCATACCATAGTTAAAACTAACTGCAGTTCTTCCCAACCAGTCTTCACCTGGACATTACAGCAAAGTGTGGTTAATTCAAAACTGGAAACAAAAGCTTCTGCCCCCTCCCCCCTTATGGTGTACCAGAGAAGTGTGGAGGAGAGAACACGCAAGTCCATGCCTCACATAGCCTCATTCCCATCACAAGTGGTCCATCTAGCCCAGAACTGTCTGCTCTCACATTCTCCTAGGCACCAGGCACAGGCCCGGCGGCGCGGGGCGCCAGGCCGGCAGGGGGGGCGCTGCACAGCGAAGCCGCACGGAAGCCGTGCTGCGCGCTGCGAGGGCGTCAGAGCGATTTCCGCGCCTCAGCGCCAGGGCGCCCAACCTGCTCGAGATGGCCCTGACCAGGCAGAGGTCTTTCCCAGATTCTATTAGCTGGAGCTGTCAGGATTTGACCCTAGGACCTCTGCCTCCAAAAGTTGGGAAAACTTTGGCAACAACCTCATTTCCTGGGTTGCACCACAGGTGAAGTGGGGAAACAAGAAACACTTGTGTGCATGTTCAAGCCCTTGCACTACAGAGGCTTTCTTTGATACTCACTCTGTTACAATACTATTGCTTCTTCCCTTCAACCTACAAAGAATAATATTTAACAACAACAACCCCCCCTAGGTTTCACACTAGGCCCCAAAGCTTGAAATACATGTAGCTGTTCTATTTATAAAATAATAATAATAATAATGAGAATGATAAAATACATGTAGCTATTCTATGTCTATTCTTTTATCAGTATTTAGTTTTTAAAACACTACAGTTGCTCTCACTTCAGACTCCCAATATCCACCATGGTAGGTGAGTGCCTTGAAGCATTCTTAGAAACCAGTAGTAATTTGTTTCCCATTCTTGGACTCTGCAGATGTATAAAGTGGGGTCATATAGGAAAATCCCACTGGAAATGAAGTATGAGTAACTTGTACACATGTGCAACTGAAACAGCCACCTCATCACCAGCAGTGGCAACATCGAAGGTTAGGGGAGTGGACATTTATCATCATTTCCTCCCCCATTCAAACCTTTACTTGATCGTCTTGCCACCAGAAAGAGGGGAAAGCTCTTGATTGTCCAGCTGCCTGGTTGAAAAGCATCCCTAGCACATCTGGTGCTTTCTGGTCTTTTCTGGTCCTGATTACTACATTGCACATATTAGGGTAAGGGAGTTATTGTTTCCATGGTAAATATGGAACTTTCAAAGAGCAACAGTTACACCAGCAGCAATATTTAAGACCAGGCGAATGCACCTTTTCCATCATTCATCCCAGTATTTTCAGATGTTATTAATGCCTTTTAAAAAGTTGTTGATAGCCAACTAAGTCATACTTAAAGTAGACCCTTTGAAATAAATGGGCTTAATGCCAATGATTCCAATGGATCTGAGTATGATTAATATTGGATATTGCCCTTTGTTTATTATGTATTAATCTTTATTATCAGCCACCTTAGAGGTGTGTTGTGAAGAAAGGCAAGATATAACTATTTTAAATAAACTTCCTTTGGGAAAATGCTTCCCCTACTGCATTTGCCCCCCCCCTCCTGTTCTATTTAAATTTCCATTCTAACTTCTTCAGGGTTGAGGCCTTTTTTAATTTTGTTCCCCTCTAAAGTACACATATAAATGGTAGTACATAAAATAAATACATTCCTTTAAGAAGTTGCTTTAAACATTGAGCTTCTCTTTATTTACATACTTCAGAGTACTAAGAATTTAATTAGAACCATGCTATCTATGTCTAGCTCTCAGTAGGCAAAGTAAGAGGTGAGCTATGGGGTAAGTAATAATCTCTATTTCAATGACAGTATAAAAGGAAATATGAAAAAAATGTGATATGGTTAGAATTTTGAAATTCCATGAGAAGAATGCTATGACACACATCTATTTTTGGTACTGTATATTGAGAACAGTAATTTACTTATAGTTATCTATTAGCCTAAAATTTAATTTCAAGCTTTTAATTTGTGTATCTTACATTTTTTCAGTCTTCACCATTAGTTCACATTTGAAAGCAACCCTGTATCGGGGAAAAAATGTCTAATGTTTCACAATTTTTTAATGTGTTCTAAGCTGCCTAGTGGACGGGGTATACATAATAAAATTATTATAGGTATTAATAATTATTATTAGTTCTTATATAACATGTTATAAACAATCTATTTAGATATATTTATCGGTGAAATTTTATTTCCCACACATATTAAGTCACATTCAGTTATTTATTTTGTAATCTATGAACCCTGAAAGGCAGGAGAACAGTGGCTCCTCAGTACAATAACAAGAGAGCTTGGTGGGCTGTCACACAGTATGATGTAGTGTAGGCTCACAGTATTTCCTCTAAGAATTTACTATATAGTTCTTCCCTTACCCCTGCCTCACTGAAGTGTTCATCCTCTCACTGGAATGATTAACGTGAAGCCAAGAAAGCCAATATAACTATTTTAATGTTTGCATTCATTTTGATCAGAATTCCAATCACAGCAAGCTAGGAACTGCTACTCCTACAATAGATGCTACAGGTTGTCACACTACAGATTCAAATTACTGTAGGTATAAAGTCTTGTTCTACTCTGAAAGCCCTAATCTGGCATCTCCTGCTTACTTTACTGGTAAATAGTTAAATTAAATGTTGTTAAGCAACTAGTTCAAAACTAAACACTTGCTATGTAGGGGCTCCAATTTAGTTACCTTAACTTGAAATTGAGCTGCAAAGCTTGAAGATGGGTGATTTGCTTTGGTTTACCAAAGTTGGTCCCTTTCTTGAACAACTGATCTCAAGCAACAATATTGCTTGGGAAACCATGGTTTTATATATGTCTTTCTTAGATGTCTATAACAATATCACTTTATCTGTCTGTGCATAGGTTTGAAATGCATATCCTGCTCTTATATGGGTCTTGTATAATAAATATCTGAAAGGTTTACAGGTTTATTTTTTTGTATGCAAAATTATTCTATAATCCAAACTTTATTGAGCATAGTGGTTACTACCTAAAGTTCTAACTCATCAAATGTGACTAAGGAGGAGGAAGCTGACAGGCATTGTCACACACTGGACTGGATACAATTATGAAGGGAAGCAGCTAGGGTGAAAGAGAGCAGAGTGAGGTTGCTGGGCCAGCCCCTCATTTGCCCTACAGGACCAGTTTGCACTGCTCTATTCCATGGGACATTTCTGTACTGTATGTCTGTTTCTAAGGTGCAATAGTTACTTCATGGTGACTCTTACATTTCTGAAATGATTGTTTGAATTGGCTTAGTGAAAAAGAGCATGTATTCCCTAGCAGCACTTAAATATTACAAAAAAATAGTTTATGTATTTGGAAATAAATTATTTAAGAAGACAAGAACCACTGTAGCCCACTGTTTCACTCAATAAACATTCCTGTTTTTTAAAGGACAAAAAAAGCCAAATGTTTGGAAAAAGTGAAGTATTTCAACAGTTGATTTATCAATCATTCAGGCTGCCTATATCTACAGAAAATAATTAAATTAAATACATTGTTAAAACTCTTTTTCATAGTATAGATCTTTTCTTAAATCGGTTATCTTCTGTGAAATGTATTCTTCAGAACTAGTTTTGCACGTGTGATAGATATGTGATGTCCCAGTGGCTATATATTATATTCTTCCTCCCATGCACACACCTCCTGCAGAGATAGCAGACTACAGAAGCTGACCCTTACTGAGACCATCTTGTCTATCTGACAAAGCTCCTTTTTAACTTCTTACTTACTGCTTACTTCCTGCGATGGAGAAAAACTTTAGCTCTGCTTGTGATAATTTCACAGGCCCTGAGTACCCTGACCCTAGAAGCCCCAAGGTCAGAAGTCAAATCTTGTTCTGAAACATCTGTGTGCTTCATATTAAAGTAGAACAAAAGTGGAGAAATATCCACCAGCGTGACAAGAGAAACAAGCAAAATGGGAATGACACATTGGTCATCTGTTAGCCATGCCATCTCAAGATAGTGACTGAAAGGGGAGAGGGGAAACTTTAGTTCAAAACAGTTTTGAATATTAATACTTCAGGCAAACATTTCTATTTTTAAAATTAAGAATTAACAAACTGAATGTGTTACATCTCTTGCCAATAAAGTTCCACAAATTAACAGTCTGCTAAAAACATAAATGATTACAATATATGGGGGAAATTATATGTATCATTTAAAATGTTAATTGTTAATAACGTCTTTTGAAAACACGGGTCTTTTTACTGCTTACTTGTGTGTAGCACTGACTAGACAAGACAATATTTTCTGGTTACAAAGGGTGATAAAAATGTAAAAAAATACAGCTGATCATGTCAGTCAAATATTTGGGAAGCTAGACAGATAATTCTCTGTTTTCTGTTCATCATTCACAATACACGGCTGCAGAAACAGTGAAGCAACAAGAACAATTAACATATTGGTTTCTGAAACAGGAAAACTTGTTCCAGCTCACTGGAAAAATTGGGAAACCATGTGACAAATGCACATCTTTCTTATTCATTGCCTAGTTGTGCCAGACACATACTAATCAAAGTCTAGAAAACAAAGTATCACAGGAGCATCACTTTCCCATCAGCTCTAAAACCAAAAGTTCATTTTATTTACCAAGCAGTAATGGACTAAAAACAATTTTCAATATAGGAGTACCATCTCTACATGTAAAATTCATAATGTCATCCCATGTCCATTATGAAACAAACAATAAATAAAAATAAATGACCTTTAAAAGTGTATTTTGGTTCCCTACCATGTAACTGGTGCATTCATACCATTAACTATGGGTGTAGTCGGGGTCAGGGGTCAGGAGGGCCATTTAGCCTGGGGCCTCAAACTCAAAGAAGGCCTCGAATCTAGACACTTGTTAATTTTTTGGCATTTGATAAGTTTCTCAACCTCTTTTTATGTGCACTGAACCAAATTGCGACATACTCTCAGTTTAGAGCTGCAAATTTGAAAACATAAGAGATGTGATTTGGTAAAAGACTTTGGTTGTTGTTAACTGCTTTTGTCTTATGCTTAGTATCAACTGTGACACTACAAGAAAGCAATATTTCCCCTCAATAACTAGGTGCAATTGCATACCACACCACACACAAAAGGCTAGAAAAGCATCCACGTTAAAAGGAATTGAATTCTCTCTCACACACACTTAGTTTTTGTGTATTGCTATTTTTTATTTTCATTATAGCTAGGGACAGTGGTAGCTGATCCGTTAAGTCAACCAGGGTTTAGCCCTACCAAGTGAAATGCCAACAAAAATTAAAATCAAGCCATTTCTCCCCCACAAAACTGCCAACAGAATGATTTTGGAATCTCCCCCATCTCACTCCCTCTTTCCTCTCCTTCTTCCCACTTCACTCACTTCCTAAAATATGCACTATTTATGGAAAGGCTTCATAGCCACAAGCATAATACAAAATGTAGTAATATACTTTGTCGGTTGCCCAATAGAATAAGTGAAAGAAACCCAAGTTTGTATTGAGCTACCTCAAATAAGCTTAAATATAGGTAAGGTTTTCACAGCCACAGGGGACAACTCAAGCTGTGAGCCCCCTTACCTGAAAGGAAGCCACAGAGACATGTGTATGATTGCAGATTTCAACAGTGACATCTCCTACTTGTACTATGCAACTCACGACACACTCATTCACAGGAGGAATAACTTGCAAAAAAGCCAAACTGAATATTGGAATCATCACATGCATCTTTAATATCTTGTCTAAAAACAAAAGAGCAATGCTTTACTTTACATCATTAAAGCTGCTAGTCAAAAAGTGCTAAAGCAACCCGGAGCCACTCTTGGCAATCCTTTACAGCACCGCATAAAGTGCACTCACAACATATCTAGAGTGCTCCCCCCCCCATTCGCATAGAAACCAAAGGGTGTGAGACCCATACAACTTCAAAGAATTACAAAGCAGTATGTTCCAGTATGCTTTCTATTTCAGTTTCTGAAATAGTCAAATGCCCACATATTTATCATTCGTTCTTACATACAATAAAAAGAAAACACAGTAGTCATATCACATCATTTTGTTCTCCGGTATAAATAGCCACAGACAAAATGCATGAACAAAAGACATGTCAATTGAGGATGCTGATACTAATCCATCAATATCTTATACTGTATATTAACAGTAAACTGAATATATATGTATCCTTACATAGTAAAAATAACACCATCCATGGACAAGGGGGAGGTATAAACAGGTTGGGGAAATCCCAAGATATGCAAGTGTATTACAAATTCTCATTAGCGAGAATATTACTAACACTCCTACAAGGACTAATTTTATTAATTCTGAGATAAAGAGAAATAAAGTGTATGAGCCAAAGACCATATAGGTATTTTCAGTCCTTTTACCCATTTAAAATGGGCAAAACTTTTCTAGAAGCCTGTAGGATCAAAATTCCAAAATGTAAACATGTCCCATGTCTAATCGCCCACACTATTCTATCTAGTTACAGGTTGTTCTGATTCTCATTAATGGAAGCCCTTCCAATATTGTCTAAGAGATAAAGGGCGTATGGGTGTCGTGAAAGTTCAACTGAGCCTAGCTTGAATACAAATCCCAGGAATTTACAAGACCCGTCCTCAAATCAAGAAACGAGTTTCCCAACCCATGGACTTCCTTTCCCTGTTCACGCATAGATCCTAGGATGAAAAGTGGGATATAAATGTAGCAAATAAATCCAAGGACTGAAGGAAGAAGTCCAGTGATTCTTCCTGCCTATCTCTATTACTTCCTTTCCGCCATCCAAAGCCATCAGCATAGCAGCCTCCCACAACATTCCCCACTTCCCTTCACAAGAGCATGGGAGTGTATAAAAAGAACAGGGGAAGTAGTGTTCTTTCATCCCATCCTTGATCCCCCTGTGTAAATACAAAAGGTTCCCTTAAACAAACAACTGTCCCATAAAACACCATGTCTCATGATTAGGATGGGATAAGGAGGGGGGAAAGAAATAGAAGGAGCTGGGGGAGAGGGCCATTTTTCTCACCATCACTTCTGCCCCCCTACTAAGAGAAGGAAATGTGATATGTTTAGAGGGGTTTGGAGTAGCAGGAAAGAATGAGGGGCTGGAAATGAGGTGAAATGAGGCATGACTGGTTTGGAAGATTGTGAACTACCCTGAGATCTTCAGATGTAGGGTGGCATACAAATTTAATAAATAATAAAATAAATTAAGCCTGCATTTTTACGCCCTACGGCACAGCGGTAGACTGGAGGGTGGGAAGAAGTGTCATATTTTACTTTGCACAGAATGATCTGGATGGATGGAAATGCTGCGTGTGTGCATCTATGTTTGTTTGTTTGTATGTATGTTTGTGTGTGAGATTGTATGCATGGGTGTGTGGCTGCTTGTGTATGTGTGTATATGTGAAAAAATGAGTGTGTGAAAGAATGAAATAGAATTCTGCATGCCTGCATATATATATATATATATGTGCATGTATACACTGTCTATGTCTACGGCTGGCATGTGGCCCTTTAAGGGGTTCCTGACTGTCAATGTGGCTCTTGGGTCAAAAAAGGTTTTCCAGCCTTGTTTTACTTGGCAAAATAATAATAATGAATGAACATAGCCATAGCATGCAATGGAAATATGGTTTTAAGTCCACATACTTAAAAACAACAATACCTAACACTTTTGCAACTATGTGAACAAAAGAAAATAAGGAATAACCAAACAGCAATACTTACCAGTTCCACAAATGCAAGTCCACCATAACTGTGAGCCACAAAAAAAACATTTTCAGCTGCTGATTGCGAGATAAAGTGATCCCATATGTAAATTGCATGTTCTTCAGGAGAGCCATTTTCCTAGAAAGTGAAGATAAGACTAATTATGATCATGCTTATTTGGAGCTTGAGATATGCTAGATGCTTTTTTAAAAAGTAAACAAAAAGTTCCTGCCCAAGAGGCTTATAATCCAAATAGACAAGAAACACAATGGATAAGAAGGGTTTTTAAAAAGAGAGAAATAATACGTAGATATGCACCACACACTTCTTTAAACAGACACACACAACCCCCCTTAACATGCAGTAAATTCACTAAGAAGAAAATGGAACATCATAACTTGCACATGTTATAAAATAGGGAGCTTTTTAAAAATAAACAGAAGGAAATATAAAGTAAAAGAGAGATAGCAAAGCCAAAAGAAGTTAACTTTTAAGGAGCTTTTAAAGAAGAGAAAAATCAAAGAACAAACAAGAAGAGTGGGAAGAATGAAGAACTGTAGCTGCAACATGCTGACCAGAGGCAAGTACAAAACAGGAAGAAACTGATAATCACAATTATTTTGCAACTCATACGCTACCCTAATCTTTTCTCAGCCATCATTGTTTAGTTTTACATTCCTCTGTATTATGTACCTTAAGATAACAATTAAAACCTATTACATCTGAAATACAATGGTCATACACCATCTAATTCCTTTCAATAGTTAGCTGTCCCACTGAAACAAACATTTACTTATATTGTGATAATATGATATAATATGTTCTGATTAATATAGTGAAGGCGCTGCACTGTGTATTTTCCTGCACCTGATCCCTATCACCTGCTCTACATCACCAGACTAGGGAAGCAACATGGAGGAAACTTGCCCCAGAGCTTTATGGTGAAAAGGAGAATTAGATAGTGTTGGGAGCAGCCTGAGGTCAACCTTAATGTCAAGTTCTACCAAAATCTGTAGCAGAAAAATAAGGAGAAGTTGACAGAAACATTTTAAATTCCAGCTATGGGAAGCTAAATAGTAATGCAGGGTCTAGCTTACCTAAAGCCCATGAGACATAGGAGATGGAGAATGTAAGGTAGAACCATCCCTATTCATTTTAATTTGTGGGTGAAAGGAAGCGGCTGTAACTACTGGCTTTGTCTTCCTTGTTCAATCTAATGAACCTGTTCTTTTCATAAAAGGTTTAAAACCTTAAAATTCCTGCCTAATTAGACAAATCTCATGTCTCTTTTGGGGGGGGGGAAACAAGTTAACACTTTATGAATAGAATTTTACAAGTCATTTAATGCAGTGATAAGTTTTAAAAGCTTTATTCTTAATTATTATCTTTATTTTAGTTCTCTTATTAGGAGAAAGCAGAATTAGTACATCTTACTATCTGTCAGTAACTATTAAAATTATCAGACATATCAGATATTGAGCACCTGTCAGTCCAGTGAGCTGGAAATTCAATGAAAGAAGATAATGGAAGTTTGGATTACTTAAGAAAAAAACATAATAAAATATTATTTGATCACATATAAAATCCATAAAATTAAAAGCTACAGTGCATATTCATTTAATGATTACTTTAGTTATTTAGGGGAAAGTGTACAGAAAAAAATAGGTTTTTTATTTCTAACTTTTGAATGTTCTATAGAACACAAGATTTATACCAGACAAGTTAAGGGTGGGATATTAATAAATATACCAGTTAAACACAACATGTTTAATTATATTTACATTATTATTAAAGGTTTCGTATAGGTAGGCCTAAGCAGAACCTGCTTATTTTCCTGCTAGGAAGAACTGGTAATTCCTAATAGGGAAAATAGACAATACTGTCATTTGGAACTTTTCCATATCTCTCTTGGAGCTTAATTTTATAGGATTCTGTAGCAGAAAATTGTGCAATTTTGCCCCATTTACCTTGTATTTGATGCCACAGTAGCACAAAGTGATATGTGCTTAATGAATACAATAAAATAGGGAAGAGTAACAAACAAGAATAGCAAATAAGGAACAGTTATTTTGAAAGAGGAGAATCTCAGCTTTAATTTTTGGCAGGAACATAGGAAGGAACCTTCTGTATGGTCACACTAAGCTTTGAAACTCTGCATACTAAGGCCCAGGCCCATCTCACCTTGTCTTTGCCTTCCCACCTTGCTTTTTGCTTTCTAACAAATACCTTTCTTTTCTGGCCAGTGTTTGGCTGGCCAAGCTGATTATTGTTTTAGTATCTGAAGAACAAGGATTTTTTAATGTTACTATTATCTACCATTCAGAACCCAACAAGGTACCGGTAGTAAATAGCCCATTCTACAAGAATTCCCTCTATCATATTACGAAGGAAAGCATTTTTGTCTCGCTGTGGGATAACACCAACGAGAGCCTTTATAGACCCTACGCCTAAACCCCTATTGTTGGAGGCAATAACCAAAGAGGTCTCAAAATCTGCTAATCCTGATCCACTAGTGGATGACAGAGTAGGCGCTCTACCCCAGGAGAAGAGTTATGTGGCCTCCACTCCTCTGAAAAAGAACAATGACCATCTGGTAAGTGGCCTGACACCTCCAGAAGAGATCGAACTCATTGCCTCCTTTACAGATTTACCAGCGGTGGAACAAAAAGAAATTATTAATAGGCTGGAATCGCTTAAACTCCAACTTATTAGGAAGCTCAGCACAAGAACATCCACATATAGCGAACATGACATCCTAGAAGAATCAGTTCATATGGAACTCGAAATATCAAATGCTAAATGTATGTCGGTAATGGAGGATAAGATACAACCCCAAGAAGTAACTACCGGCCCTTTCCCTCCAAGCAGAACAACCCGCCGTGCTCTTAATAGATTTAGAAGACTCACCCTCGAGAAATATTCCTGAAGAAAGCACTCATGACATATCACAACAGGTAAAATCCCCCTCTACACATTCATCGATGCCCGACCTGGAACCTTCTTATAGCACTGACCAAACAAGAGAAGAGGTGCCTTTGCTAACTTTCCCAAACACCTCACTCTCCCAGCCTCATCCCTCATTGTGGAGTATTATGGATTCAACAACAAGGCCCATTATGGCTAGTAGCCACTGAAAGCCATAATCTTCTATGAAGTTGTCTAATCGCCATTTAAAACTGTTAGGCATCACCCCACCTTGTGGTAGCAAATTTTGCCCTGAAATCTCCCAACATTTAGCTTGATGGGATAACCAGAGGTTCTGCCCTTATATGAGTGATAAAAACATTTCTCTATCCATTTTTGTATCCACTATTCTTGAGAAAAATATAACTGAAACTACTCCATTGTGAAGTTTATTGGCTTTCGCCAGGATAATTTCAACAGGACGTTTGCAAGATTCAAAGAAAATATTCTGTATATAAAATGAGGCATTTTAGAGACATACCTAGTCAGCTTGTTTGGGTTATATTACACATTAAGCAATATTATTTTAGTCTGTTTTAAAAACAACAACACAGCATTGTTTGACAAGTAAGACCAGTGAGGCATATAACATTTTAATGAATCAAACCATTAGTGTCCACAGATAAGCAGTGTGCATACAGTATATACAGTGTTTTCTGGAGCTTTCAAAATGCAGGTTAAAATCATGAATGGAATATTGCCATCATTAATTCTTAAATACCAAGCTGAAGGCAGGCAGAAACCAAAGCCTTATCAACTACACCAGATACTAATACCTAGGCATTGCAAGGTCTGCAGTTATGATGGACTACCTGAGCTGATAACACATGGAATTATCTAAACAACATTTGCATATTTGTGTAATTATTTCCTAAGGTTAATTAGCTCCAGCAAAGCAGTTTGCCCTTTGAGACTGCTTACAGTGACAGGTTCACATATTTCCTGCTTTGATGCCAAATTATACTGATTCTTTTTTTCTTTTTTTGTTCTGCTAACCTGTTGCTGGGCAGATAGAAATCCTGCAATGTTTTCAAGGATCTCAATCTTGATACTGTACAGTAATTTCAAAATACAAAACTAGAGAATTTTCTCCCAAAAAGTAGACCATAGTCAAATCAGCCTTTCCACAGTTGAAAAGCAAACTGAAACTGTTTCGACATGTTAAACCGCTTGGTTTTTATAGCATGACTACAGATATGCACTTGGTATTTACATACGCTCTTACTTTTCTATGTATGTAACCCAGTGCAATGTACTGAAATGTTCATCTGAACTGCTGGATGCTAACAATTTGCAATGGGAACACAGCTTTCCTGGCACATGCTATCCATGTCCAGAAACATATACTGATTTGTATAAATCAACGTGTATGGCAATAAAAAAAGGGAATCTTAGGTATCTTAGGTTTTAGCTCCATCCATTCAATTTTGAGCAATTTCTTCCTCACAGCACAGCCACACATGACACAACTCCCACTGCTCAGGAGCCTCACTTTCACCACATGAAGAGGGTTTCCTGGAAAGTGCTGGGTGCTGAATGGGGGAAGAGAAAGGTCAGTTGCACAAGCTGCTTTCTGCTCACATAACTGTTGGATACAAACCCACATAAAATGGTGTAGACAGAAATTTTACTTCACAATAGAAGTCACCAATGCAGGAAGAAGCAAAGGCATATTTGGGATGGAATATTAGGATGTGGGAAATCTGTCACCCTTTCACACACCTGATTCAGCCTAGGCAGGATTTCCTGTGGAAAGTGCAATTATTTTTGCCGAATGCGAGCTTCATTCATCAGAATACACTCACTTTAGAAACTATATAGATAGAAGTACTGTATTCTAAATACAAAACCTATATAACCAACACCAAGTTATGATTACAATAGTCCAGCAATAAAATATCTCAATGTACATATTGATGATTTTTTTTAATATTCAGCAAGCTTGCATATTTTAAATTATGAACAGGGTTTTATAATAACGCAAGCCAAGTTTCAGTTCCGAGAGGTATTTGTACTTTCAGACAGATACTATCCAAACGAAGCAAACAGGTTATTGTCCATAATCTCTTTTTCATCAAAGCTCATTCAAAAGTTCAAAAAAGGTTTTGCTTTAACCATGTAAAATGCCAATAAGACATTTGCTGCATCGTAACAGTTGCACCTTCTGCTCTGGATGCCCCTTGAATTGAGAATTGTCACCAATGTGTTAATCATTACTATTCTAGTCTGCTATTCAGTGTAACTAAGTTATTGATCCCACTAGTATTTTTCAGTCCTGTTTGACACAGAATAAGAATAAAATAAGCATAATGGAGAGCTGTAGTACCAGTTCAAATAGGGCATATCACCAACAATCATGGAGGAAAACAGGGCAGTTGGAACAAGGGCACTTTATAGAAGGCAAGGCAGAACAATGTAAGAGTGGCCTGATGAGTAGATGTCAGACAGGAGCAGAATGCAGGTCTATGAAGAACATGAAATCCATGAACAGGTATCTAAGATTTAGTGTGAAATGTTACCAGGAAGTATAAGTGCTCAGAAAATGTTTGTACAAATTAATTTATTCATGACTGTCACAAATGTTAAATCAAGCATCCATGCAGTATACCTATGATCATCAGATGCTTGGGACAAAAATTATATATATGGATGACTTTCACGATCCTGATAGTGGGTTTCCAGACACCTGATCTGTCTGTTTTAGAGCCAGAATGCTGGACTAAATGGTAACAGGAGCTGCTTTGATGTGGCTAATTAATTATATATAGTGGGGTGCAGGAAGAACCTGGGGTCTTCCAGATGTTGCTAGATTCCCCCATCAACTCCACTCAGTATAGCCAACCGTAAGAGAGAATTGGGAGCTGTAGTCCAGTAACGTCTGGAGTGTCTCCACTTTCTGAACCGTGCTATATAGATTAGATATGAGAAGTCAGCAAAATAAGAAATAAAGCTAAGACACAAGAAGAGTTTGGATTTGATATCCCGCTTTATCACTACCCGAAGGAGTCTCAAAGCGGCTAACAATCTCCTTTCCCCTCCTCCCCCACAACAGACACCCTGTGAGGTGGGTGGGGCTGAGAGACTTCAGAGAAGTGTGACTAGCCCAAGGTCACCCAGCAGCTGCATGTGGAGGAGCGGAGACACGAACCCGGCTTCCCAGATTACGAGTCTACCGCTCTTAACCACTATTACCCGTGACAAACTAAGGGGGAGGGAACAAGGAATCAAAGAATTTTGTAGGGCCTAAGAAACACACACACACTTGCTAGAAGTTCTTGTTGTTGCTTAATTTATAACATTTCAGAGTCATCCATATTAATGAGCCTTTATACATGCTTTGCATATAATCTCTACATTCAAAGATTAAGGCCAACAGATTATTCCCAAGGAAATGTTGTAGGAGCCTTTTTTATTTAATTTAAAGCAGCTTTAACACATTCTTTAGCCAACCAGATTCCCAGAACAGCTTACTTCAAACTGTGGGATTAAAACAACAACAAAACATTAAACAATACACAGTGCATGTGCTTATTTTGCTAACACGGAGGAGGCAGTTATGACATTTCACTTTGATGGCTGTTGCTGCTTCTTACAGGATAGCTGCTTCTGATGGCCATTGTGAAGGGAGGAAGTATCCAGTGCCAGCCAATAAAGCAGCTGTAGGTAAAGAGTGTAATGAGGGCATTAAGACAGCCCAAAGCATAGACATTCTATGGAGAGAATGTTCCACAGAACATGTTGTAGAGTGACTATATGAGAAAGTGGGGTGGGAATATTTAGAAAGGTTGCGACCATGAACAATGGCAGTTCCAGCCTAAAGACATGCAAGTGATGGATGACATTAAAAACCACTGCCAAGACCCTGTATTTCAGTGTCCTGCTCAGAAAGGTGATAGGACAAGTGGAGCTGGCTTAGAGAAACACAAAAGCATTGCAAAGCTTTTCCTAGCCTGTAATAGCTGGGCCTAGTTAGCGGCTAAGACAAGCTCTTGACAGGGACTCATAGGTGGGTAGGTAGAGATGAGATTGCACTGGATCCAGCACGGCTACCAGAACCTACAGCAGAAATATATTGTTACTGAAATTACAGGGGGGGGCACATCTTTTGAGTTGTTAAATTTTACATATATTATGCCTGAATGTATCCTATCGACTTGACAGCTCAGGGAAGATACCTAACTTTATGAATCATATAAAATCAACCCCTTTGCCAAGTTCCTCCATTCCAATGCCCTTTTGCCCTTGGAAAAAGGATTCTTTCCCCTGCCACCTCCCCAAGACATGTATACACACCTCCTACCCCAGGAAATGCCCAGAGGTGACAATTGCTGGGGTCATTGTTCTCCAAGGGAAGCCAAATCTCATCACCAGACTTGCCTCAGGCTCCAGACATGCAAAGGAAGTTCTATTGTACTTTTGGGTGGTGTGTACTTAAGACATGTTTGCCTATGTAATCTTATACTTGGGTGTTGCCCTGACATATCTGTCTATGCTAATCTTGTGTAACCCTCCCCTTTTGTGACATGTTAGTGATGTAGCAATGGTGCATTTATGATGCTGTGTGAACTGTATTCTCGGATACAGTGGGAAAGTTTTAAAAGTCAATGTCGTCCCATGCTCGGGGTTCACTCGCTGCTGTTGAACCTGTTGCGCAACAATAAAGGATCTAAGTCTACTGACTGCTGTTTTGCTCCAAATTGCTTGACTGGAATTTCCTTCTTTTACTGACCGCATGAACCTACGAGGGACTCCTACCCCGATGAGCTGGGCTGTTGAGTAGTCTCTCAACCCGGAATTTTCCTCAACAATATGATTGTGAGCTCCTCAGACCAGGGATTTGCCCTCTTGTACTCTGTAAAGCACTGTGCATATTGATAGCATTATATAAATAGTAATACTGTGATGACTGGATCAGTAACTTTAACATCCAAGCAGTCTTGACTCAAGTTTTTCAGCAGGTAGAATGTGTGTCAAGATGACGGGACATGATACTTGCTGCCAGAGTGCATAAGGCTTTAGCTAAATGTAGGTAATAATGTATGAGGTAGATTTTGTCAGTGTTGTCAAACTACCATTATAAACAAAAATATTGTTTTTAAAGTGAAATGCAAGCCAAAGTTCACTTATTAGGGAATAACTGGCATTAAACAGTTACTTCTGAGTAAACATACATGAGATTGCACTTCAAATGCTTGCAAGAGCACAAAAAACCCACCCTATGTGAATTATATGATATTCAATATGCAGGCCAGCTGTTATCTTCATAATGTATTTCAAATGAGCCCACACAGTTGAAAAAGTTGCCTATCTCTGTGGTAAAGTAATGAATGCTATAAGCAGCCATTTGTCCTCTTTGTAAATAATACTGTAGAATGGAAGCACAATGTACTTATAATTATTGAAGCACTGAGTGTCAGACTTCCTTGGTTCTATTTATGATCCCGGGAACAAAAAATTGTTTCAGCATTCTTACTTTTGGAAATTTCAAAGGACTTTGGCAGAGGATAGGTGAAGCAAAGGTTAATGCTCAACACACATCTTTTATTACCAAACCATATGCTGAAGGTCACCCTAGGATAATTTTAGAAACTAAGCAGGTTTTATTTTACATGAAACCTTCCTACTCATTAAAAATTGTTCTAAGTGTATATTCTTTCCAAATGTCACTACATGCCAACACATTGCACATAATGTTGCAATAGGTTATATATAAACACTGTCAAACAGTAATAGAGTAACTTTGCATGAAATGGAATTGAATTATGATATACAGCAATATAAAGTAATAAAATCTGTTTCCTCTACAGCACATTTTGGCTCATTCCACTTCAGAAAAAAATGCTGCTTCCATTCCCACCTCACTTACAGATAGGATGTTGCTTATGGGGCTGAAAGGAACCTCTCCCAGAGCACATAAAGGTAAACATAAAGGTAAAGGTAAAGGGTAAGTCGCGGACAACTCTGGGGTTGTGGCGCTCATTTCGCTTTACTGGCTGAAGGAGCCACAGTTTGTCCGCAGACAGCTTCCAGGTCATGTGGCCAGCATGACTAAGCTGCTTCTGGTGAACCAGAGAAGCACACGGAAACGCCGTTTACCTTCCTGCCGGAGTGGTATCTATTTATCTACTTGCACTTTGATGTGCTTTCGAACTGCTAGGTTGGCAGGAGCAAGGACCGAACAACGGGAGCTCACCCCGTTGCGGGGATTCAAACCGCCGACCTTCTGATCAGCAAGCCCTAGGCTCTGTGGTTTAGACTACAGCACCACCCACGTCCCCAAATAGCAGAGACAATAAGGAATGCAAAAAAGTCCTCAATGAGCACATTGTTACAATATGAAGACCAACAAAAATTATTCAAATACATTAAAAACAGGAAACTGGCTGTTGGACCTTTGGACCACAAGGGAGGCAAAGGTATGCTAAAGGAGGAAAAATGAGGTTGCATAGAAGCTCGATTAATTCTGTACCTCTGTCTTCACAGCAGAAGATCCCTGTGAACTAGCTTTCTCAGAAAGAGTCTCAGGAACTGAGGCAAACAGTAGTGTCAAGAGACAAAGTTCAAGGCCTTGTCGACAAATTGTTTTCAAAACAGAGAAATCATAGGGTCCAGACGGCATCCACTTGAGAGTTCTTAAATAACTCAAATGTGAGATTGCCAATCTTCTAACAAAAATATGTTAGAATATGTCTTGTCCCTAAGATAAGTCCCCATAACCAAGGACTGGAAAGTAGAAAACATAACACTATTTTTTTATTTTTTTAAAAAGGAAGGATACAGAGATGAACTGGTAAATTAGCTTAACATCTGCTCTGGGAGAACTGGTGGAACACATTATGAAAAACAGGATTACTGAGCACAGAGGAGAACAAATCTTGAGGAAGCAGCATCCCATCTCACCAACTTTTTAAGTTATTTGAGGGTGTCAAAAAGTATACATATAGGGATGGTCCAGTCAAGATGGTGTCCTTAGACATCCAAAGAACTTTAAATAAGGTTCCTCACCACAAACCTCTGAGTAAACTAAGCAGTCTTGGAATAAGAAAATAAATCCTCTTATGGATTATTAATTAAAGAACAGGAAGCAGAGAGTAGGAATAAATGGACAGTTTTCCCAAAGGAAAGTTCTAAGAGGTGGAGTCATCTAAGGAGAACAACTAGTCCTATGATATCACCCACCCACTACACTGAGGAAACAAGCAAGAAGCATGCACTACGAAATTCTCAATTTAAATGTCACAATCATACCTCACCTTAATAAGCCACAATATGCACGAACCTTTTGCTTGCATTCAAACCCCTTCCCTCCTCCCTTCAGTGTGCAGCAATTAAGACACATAGGTCTCCAATTACCACAGTTCCCCATTTCATCTTTATCCTTCTACAAGAAAAAATGGATTCTAGATAGTTGTGTATAAAAACATTTTTACTATATATTGGTCAGCTATTTTCATATTTGGATTCCACACAACCCCACAATTCACTGTCACCTCATATTCCACATGAGGTGCAACGGAAAAATGACTAACACAGAAAACTAAAGACAACTAATAAAGTGACATATAATAACTTTAACATGGTATGATTTTCTTTAGATTACAAAACGTAAGAATTTAAATTACAGGCCTCTAGGCTGCAGAATATTCTACCAGGAGTATAAGCCTCATAATGAGACAATTTAGCTCTCAGGATAGAAGAACAAAAGGACTCACAAAAAACAACACCTCATACACTCAAAGATTATCATGACTAGACTGTCACACTGTGACCTTGTTGGCGCCTAGCTAATCTGACAATATTTTGTAGTGCATTGTTTCAAATCAATAACTAATTAACAAAGTACAAAAGAAGTTGCACTCTTTCTGAGACTCCTTGTTAAAAATGGCTTTTGGTTGCACATGGGCAGAAAGGTCGCTTTTATGACATCTTCACATGTCTTTCAACATCCTGCCACTGTCAGATTAAATTACTTAAAGCAATTAATCGTCATAAGTTAAAACAGAAGCACATTTGTTACAGCCGGTTGTCATAATGACATGGTGAGTAGTTGTTTTGATATGAATTTCTTCTACTGACCCTCTATCATATCTTAATTTTTTTGGTTGACCTAGCTGGAAGATTGGGAGCAAATCCTAACCAACACAAGCCACGTATAGCTGGTAGGGGTGTGTGTGTGTGAGAGAGAGAGGAACTACCTACTAAAAGCAACTAAAAGGATAGTCTACACATCTTTAAAGTTTTCAGTTATTTAAGTTTAAAGTAAATATATGTTTTAAAAAAATTCAGCTTATTATTCATTTTAAAAAAATTGCAGCCATGGAAGCGAGGGAAGAGGTCAAGATCAGGACCATAGTATTCAAGGAAGGGAGGGATTAACACACCATACTTTTGATGAAAATCAGACAGAGTAATTTGGACAAGTCTGAGGACTCTGTCATTCTGTGTTCTACCACCTTCTTAGGAATATGCAGTAAACCTCAGTAAATCCATGCTGAAAGGAAACTTAAAGTAGGTGGATTTTTCATAGAGGCTATGAATGCAACATTAACATTTGCAGCATCCTAAACCAGGCATCCCCAAACTTCGGCCCTCCAGATGTTTTGGACTACAATTCCCATCTTCCCTGACCACTGGTCCTGTTAGCTAGGGATCATGGGAGTTGTAGGCCAAAACATCTGGAGGGCCGCAGTTTGGGGATGCCTGTCCTAAACTGTCCCAAAGAGAGGAGCTGCTGCAACAAAATTGAGTAAAAACAAATTTTAGGTGGCAAGAATAAAATGAGTGTGTTGTATTGCAGATGGTTGAGGAAGAAAGGGGGAACCCCAATAACTCGTGTAAGGGGCCTCCATTTGTTACTGGAGAATCCTTCCTCTCCTTGAGTCCTCTCCATTCAGCACACCCTTGACCCCAAAAAGAGGCTTCTGTTTGGAGGGGAGATGAGAAAGGCAGCTTCTATTACCTGCAGGCTTTTCTCTTGATATAATCCTACGTTTAAGCCTTAGCCCCGGCATCCCCAAACTTCGGCCCTCCATATATTTTGGACTACTATTCCCATCATCCCTGACCACTGGTCCTGTTATTTAGGGATCATGGGAGTTGTAGGCGAAAACATCTGGAGGGCCGCAGTTTGGGGATGCCTGAGATAGCGTGGAATTTAAGGATCCTGAAGGCACTCAACTGAATGTGCTTGTGTGTGTGTGTGTGTGCATGTGCTCTCTCCTATTCTCCACCTTCTTTCATCTAGCCGCCTTCTGCCTTGCCACTTCCACTAGTGTTTTTCGCCTTGCGGGCTATTGCCATTGCCACAGAGGCTGCTCGCTGCTGGCATAGGGATCTGCTGCTCCACCAACATTTGTGCGGGGAGGAGATCAACACTCCTTTGATAAAGCTCACCAGTACTCCAAGCACAGTGAGAGGGAGCAGGAAGCAGGCTGCGAGCAGAAAATCAGCAGGCTGCTTTGGTCTAGCTGGGAGGCACAGACTGTGACAGACAAGCAGCAAAAAAATGCCCAGCAATCCCTTGCTGGGACAGGCAAGCTGCAAAAAGTTGCCAAGAAATTCCTTGCTGAGTTGAGTCCCATAAGTCCCTGCCTGTGACCAGAAGTGAGAAAGGAGAGATAGCACTAGCTTTGAGGTGAATAAGATTTTTTGGGAGAGAAGAGTGTGCAAAATTCAAAGGAATGAGGGGGCATGCAAGCAATTCGACTCGTAACTTGCTTCCTAGTAGTCCCTGCCAGAAATAAGTACTGAAGAGGAAGATTGAAGTCAATAGAGTTTTTTTAGGGGGCAAAGGCTCAAAGTTCAAACAGGGGAAGGGGTGTATGATTGGGAAAGGGTGGGAGACAGCCACTGTAAAGGAAGGGAGCCCAGGAGAAGTTTCTTAATAAAAAGATATAATAAACAGATTTAGTGAAGGAGTAAGAAAAAGCAGAGAAAGATCAGTATTGAGGAAAAAATAAGGAAATTAGCCTGATAGAAGTAGGCAAAACAGTATCTGTAAGCAGAGAAGACTGCTTTGTCCAAGCAGGAGCTGCTTGTCCCAACGAGATTTTTCTCCTGCCTTTGTCAGCATGGGAGGAGCCTGAGCCCAACCCAATGACCCCAGGATGCCAGTCGGAAATTATGCCTAGTTCCGGCTATGCTTGATATTTACGGGATGATATTTTGCAGTGTTTTGGAAAAATTATGTTGAAATGTTTTCCACATACCTTTCTAGAGGACATCTAATCAATGTTTAGAATGCTAGCAGGGATGGTCTTTCCATTGCTTTGCACTGTCAGTCACATGTATGACTATCTCCCTGTTGGAATAACGTAGGGTTGCCATATTTCAAAAAGCAAAAGTTGTTGAGCTTTCCCCCCAAAAATTTGCCCAAAAGTCAACACTTCTGGGCGGCAGTCAGTACAAGGTATCCTTCTTGTGTCATTGATACTTCTCCAGTGGCAGATGGCACAGACAGATGGATGTGTGATGGTCATACAGGTTGCAAAGCGAATTCCTTGCCTGGCATGAAGGTTGCAATGATTGCAGAGAAGCTGAATGGATTTTCTGTCTCCAGAATGGAAGATATAGGACAGATCCCATTGCCTGAACCAACTTTTGTTGATGTACCTGAAGAACTGAGGCAAATAGTAGTGATATGAAGTTTTAGGGCTCATAGACAAAATAAAAAGCAACAAATTTCTGGGTCCAGATGGCACCCACTTGAGAGTTATCGAATAACTCAAATGTGAAATTGCTCTTCTTCTTCTTCTTCTTCTTCTTCTTCTTCTTCTTCTTCTTCTTCTTCTTCAAAAAAGGAGGGGAGACTTTGTCCCTAATATCAGCTTCTATACCTCAGGACTGGAAAGTAGCCAATGTAAGACCAATTGTTTAAAAAAAAATCCAGGGGGAAATCCTGGGAATTATAGGATGGCTAGTTTAATTGTCCAAACTGGACAAATCAGGGAGCAGGAGAGACTGGACAGACCAATTTTTCCTTTGTTTGGCTTTTGCAGATTGGCTCCAGCAGTTTCAGGCAGAAAGCATGGAGGGAGAAAGCATGGATTAGAAATGTTCCCATAGGAAATAATGGAAATAATCAGCTTGTTATGTGAACACTCACCTTATTTACCAAGAATGCACTGTACTCAGAAAACTGGGACCTACATGTATATATGGAGTTTAACAACATAAATAGTTTATGTTTAATGATGACTTCTAAAAGAACTTAATAGTTACAGCTATTTACTTGGAATATTGCTTTATTAATTTGTATAAAATTTAACAGTGGCTGAATACATATACTGCAATCTAGGAAATTTATTATGGAATATTAAATAGAATTATTGATGTGATATAACAGAAAGAGTGAAAACTCTAGTCTCTTCTCTGGAAACAAACCCTACATCTCTGGTGTTTAAATTATCATTATTCAGATGATCAACTTTGAAACCATTGCCACTTACACTGAAACAATATCTAACCACAAAAGCATTTCACTCTTTCTGAACAGCCTGTTTGATACATTTAAAACACAAGTTACAAAACCATTCAAAATATTCAAAGCAGGTTATTTTTATTCTTGTGTTTAAACCAGAATCTTGATTAAGTTATGCAGTAATTTCATTCCCAGCAGTGCCCTCTATTGGGGAAGCTCAATGGAATAAATATTTCCACAATACTAAAATGCTTACTTCACTAAAGAAAATGCATTTCAGTTTGGATTAAGGAAAATAAACCCTGCAGTGTCCATATCAGTTGCGTGTTTTAGCCAAGGAAAAGCATGGCAAGGTTGTTGGGTGTGGTTTTTTTAAAGAGACCCCATTGACCCTTTTGACCTTAGGAGACATGGAGCATTATTAATGCATTTAGCACTACTATGAGTGAATAAAGAAGTGTGTAGAAGCACCAGAATCCAAAGCTATTTGAGAGTTAACATTTTTCTTTTAAAAAAAGTTTGACTGGGTATTATAGCCAAGCATATATACACAAATTCTTAAGTAAGCATCAGACAGATACTTAGCTAGCAGATTTATTTATGTATATGAAATTGTGCCAATAATATTTCTTGTCCCTGTCTAGCTGACCCAGTGACACAAGGAACATTACAATATCCAATGATAGGAATCCAATGATAAAACTTCTGCCACCACAGTGCTTTGGTTTAGCATATAACTGCTATAATTCTTGTTCTTTTAGTAGTCCTTGGGGAAATATAATGAATTGAATCTCAATTAGATTGTTTTAAATGAAAACAAACTTCATTACCACTTCTGTCAGAGAAGCTTCAAAAAGCTGTATGATGAGGGTCAACTAAAGTGATGCAGTCATTGCGAACAACTATTTAAGTGGCCAATTTAAATGAAAACAGGAAAAATAGGATTAAAAGTTTCCCTGAGAGATTTCATGACTCTGTGGAGTATTGTTCCTTGCACACTTAAAAAGGAATGCTGTTTCAAAAATGAAGAAAAGGCCTCAAAGCATGTAAAAAAAAGTAAATATCTGCAAACTGGCTTAAAATGTAGTCAGATATAAACAGATAACGAGAAATAAGAAACTCTGTATAGCAGGATCTCTTGTCTCCCTATTCATTTCTAGACTGATTTGTCACCTTTGCCTTCAGAGATCTCAATGGATTAAAAGCCATTAAGATTGTTTAAGTAATTCAATAACATTAATATTTATCAGAGATTACAGAATAAAAGTTGTCAGCAGGTGAGTCATTCATAGATGAAGATGGGTTATTTACTGTAGTAGTAAAGAGTGAACAGCTACAGAATTATCAAAATTGAGTTCATGTATCTCTGCTACCTACATTTATGAAGCAGAGTCCTTCCTAATCACCCTTCTTTAAAAAAGCTGGTAGACAAAGTGTGACCAACAAGTCTTCTTTGGAAAAAACGTAAAACAATCAAATTTGTTTTCGTAGATTTGTTGCAGTAAATCTTATTAGATACATTGGTTGGGATCCACAAAGGTGCTTTGTGTGATTCAAATGCAGCCATTGATTTCAGACTTTCAGGTCACAACCCTGACATTTTATCCAGCCATTTATAATCTTTGTAAAAAACTGGACTTTGTAGGGGAAAACTGTATTTGGGAAAATATGTTCGGTGTATTTTTCTACCTATTTTGAGGAAACAACTTTTAATAACTGGTACCTAATAGTTCCTCACCTGAAAACCATTGTACTGGTAGCTTCTCTGGACATGAGACACAGAGACTGTCCACTATAAATCAGAAAGATTGTGTGATGGCCAGTGTTGGCCCAAGACATTTTGTTGCCTAAAGCAGAGTGCAAATTGCATTCCTAACCCTGCCAGGACTAATACTCTAAAAAACTTCTTGCTGCACTATTTAGAACCAATTCCTAGCCTATCTTATTCCTCTATCACATGATGCTACCTGAAGCAAGTCAGTTCACTCTGTAGTATAACAGAATGCAGTTATGAATTAACATTTTTCAAAACTGCCACTCTTGTGCATTTGGCTTTCAAATAAATTCAGATTATTAGTGCATAAAAACTGTTTTGAAAAATTGCATAGCACAAGCACTTTTTTAAAAAAAAATGATCAGATAAATCTAATATCCAGGAGCTGAGGAAAACATTTGTGATGGGAGCCACAGGTAATTTATAATCAGCATATTAACCATAGGTTGCAAATATTCCTTTTCATTCCATCTAAACCAGGGTTGGGGAACCTATGGCCCTCTGATGATGCTGGACTACAACTGTTATCTGACCCAGCAAACATAATCAATGGTCAGGGCTGATAGGAGTTGTAGTTCAACAATATATGGAGGAAACCACATTGGCTGCCTCTGTATTTCGCATACATTATTGCAATAATGTACTCATGCTGCTTATTTTGAACTTGAATTCTATGTATGTATGTCTAATCAGAATTAAGTCAAAAGAGTTCCATAAGACTTATTCCAAGATGATGATGATGATTCATTTCATTTATGGGGCATCCCTAAGCAATTTACAATATAACATACACAAAGCAGTTACATATATAAAAACTGCATATATCTAAGTAATTCTTTAAAAAGCAATTATAAATCTAAAAACAGTTTAAAAACACCACCACATACATCCAATCAAATCCAGATTCCAGCTTGGATAAATATTTTAGGAAAACTTGGTTGAAAGAGGAACATCTTTAACAGGGGCCAAAAAGACAAAGAAGGTACCTGCCTGATATGTAATGGGAGAAATTTTCAAAGGCTAAGAGCACACAAAAGGACCAATTCTGACATCATGCAGAATGCACCTCCTGATAGGATGCTATCTGCAGGATACCCTCTTATTGCAGAATGCAGTGATTGTTGGGTGTGTAGAAGAAATTCCTTTCCCCCTTACCTAGTGCAGGGAGCAACATGTGTAGCCCAACACTGCCTTTTCTGGGTTTGGAGGCAGTTCCCTGCCCTGTGTGGCTGTACTGCTGTCTGAGAGATCTTGCAAGACACTGGGAGCCAATCAGCAGGCTACCAGTGGACGGAGCTTTAGAGCAGACCTTCTTAGGTCCACTCTGAAGGGTTTAAAAGGGTGAGCTGCGGTGTCATAAGCATCACAGTCCTTGCTGAACTCTCCTTCCAACCCTCCCTCTTTTACAGGTTTCCAGGACTGTTCTGAAAGCGGGTTGGCAGCCTAGCTTGCATACCATGCTATGGATACTTATCAACCACTGTTTTCAGGGCCTGGCAGGATGTTCCCTGCTGACAAATTGGGCTACATCTGTAGATTTTGCTTACCTCATAGCAACTGTCACAGTTATAAAGTGGAAGAGGCATTGGGCTGGATTCTTAGGGGAGCTGGCTGGGTGCTGCCCATGTGCTCCAAAGTAGGGTCCTAAGGGATCTTGGAGGGCAGCGCTTCTGTCCAGATGCCCATTCAGGGGCTGAAGGGGCCCTGGCATCCCCTACTAGTGACCAGAAGGATTCTCCAGATGTGATTCGTGCCATAAATTTGGTTACCCCCAATTCCTGATCCACAAGCAAGTGGGCTTGTTGATCACTGTATACACGCCCAATGCCTGTGCCAAACCTTTCCATCTTGTGGCCAATGTGAATCCAACTCTTATCTCCTGGTATTGATTTGTTGTCTGTGCCCCTCACCATGACTCCATTGTGTCTTGGCCCCAAAGAGTCACTCTTTTAGGTATCTGGTCCCAAGCTGTATAATTGTGTATAGGACTGCATAATAATCAACTGTCTTATTACAGGGCAGACCAATATTACCTACTCAGAATGGCAGCAGCTCTCCAGGATTCCAGGCAGAGGTTTTTGCCTCACTTGCTACCAGATCCTTTTAACCTGAGATAGTGGAGTTTGGGGACCTTCTGTATATAAAGCATTTGCCCCCCACTGAGCTATGGTTACTCCACTAAAAATCATCTCCTAAAAATATTGGGGGAATGGGAAAGGGTTAGGGAAGAATTTACAGAAGTACTTACGAGACTAGTCAATATTTTTCATGACAACTTGGTCTCTCAAAGAAAATATGAGACTATATATATTCCAAGAGGAAGGAGAGGACCATATTAAAGAGTATAACACAAACTTAATAGCACAATGAGCAGAAATGCTGTGTTCTTCTTGCAGAGCTTTCCTGCTGCCATTCCTCCTGTTGTCACCTTCTGTTAAGAAAGCTGCTGTCTCTCATCCTTTTCTCCTATTTAAAAAGTTTTATACTAGCACATAGGTATTTCATTCATTTAGCTACATGGCAAAAAGCCATTCACTTTGCTACTGTTATTACTTACTGATCAAGCTTGCAACTAAGCTAGAGATAAACAAATGGGGGGGGGAGAGCTTTTCTCACCCCTGTTCCCATGCCACCCACCCCTAATCAAAATAAGTTATATTCTAGATCCTAGAATTAGATTTTTTTCATAAATGAACATACATTAAAATAAATAAATAAATAAATAAATGCATTAATACTTTGTTTGTTCTAAAGGGTTATGACAAAGGTTGCTTGCAGCACATTTCCCAACATTAAATGCTGATTTCCTTACTTTTATCTCCTATGATTCTTATTTTGTATTAATTGCCAATGAAGAGAACTTTTACACAATCCACTGAAGAATTTATAAAAAATTAAGTTGTGATCAAATATATTTAAAAGGAGCAGACTAGGTTAAAGGATTGTTGCAATTTCACAGATGCAAAATAAAATAAATAGTTACACAACTGGGAAATATCCATGCATGCATCATGTGTGCCATAATGTTATATTTAAGGTTTATCTAATACCATGCAGGTGGAAGAAAATTTGTCTCTGTATGTTCCATACAATCTATGCTGGAATATAACAGCTAGGATCTAAAGAAGCAAAGCTGGTTTTTCTTGAATAGTAGCCCACTACAATGCACCATGACATTTTCTGAAATTGAGTTTCAAAAAGTTTGGAATAAAATGTAGAGTTGTGGCTCTTCAAAGTAAACATTCTACTAGATGAGTTCAAGCTCTCGGGCTAATCTAAGTTTGCATCCCAAAGTTTTTTTTACTTAAGATCATCAATGAATATGCTTAGAGTTTATTGGCATGGGAGCTATGTTTCCAGAATAAACATTTGCCAGTATGAGCAGCAGCAGCCTCTGGTGGTCTGAATGAAATAATGTGTCCACAAACACAGGAGAAATATATTTTAAAGGCATGAAAGTATATACTGTATGTTCAGCTATTTGACTCCTGAAAAGTATACTTTCATATTATTAGGTAATGTACAATGCCTTAATTAAATAATCTCATGTGAAACATTTTCTTTTGTATGGAATGTTGAATTTAATTCAAATTTCCACTGAGTTCTTCCTTAGATTTGAACAAAATATAATCCTATGATACATGACATTTTTCTTTGGACTACTGAACACAGGTGACAGATGTTTTTAGGAACAAAAAATTGTCTTATAAGAAAACACAGTAAGTAAGCTTTCCTGCCATATTGTGTGAGATGAAGTTTATTACCCAGACCAAATCAATCCCCTTAACAAGCTGTAACATACATTGGCAAGTACATTATTTCATAGTTAAAATTTTTACAGCTTGAAACAATAAGCACTTTGATCTTTCAAGCTGTACTCTTAAAGCTTCAGAAGGTACGCATAATCTGCTAGTTAGTCATTTCTATTTATATTCGTCTCATAGAAAAAGACTTAGCAAAGATTTTCGTTCTGTTGTAGCTTATGGTTGTAAATATGGATTACCATAGAGGTTTGTGTAGAATTCTTGAATAATGGGAAACTGGGCCATTCACAGATATTTAAGTATATATTAGTTACAAAAGAGAGAGTAATAATCTGTCTGCCTGTCTTTGGGCATAACTCCACTGTGTTTTGGTGACATCCCTTATGGGTTTATGGGAGTAGTCAACCGGTATTCTCCTAGTAGGAATTAGCACAAACTGTATTTTTTTAAAAGTCTGCTGAGCATACTACAAACCTTTCTCAGAGCCTAGTACTACAAGACTGGAAAACAGCACCTTGTAATGCAAGTCATGTAGGTCTACCTTAATTTGTCTGTTCATCAGATGCCTAAACACACAGTAATGTCGAATATAATAGGTAAATTTGCAAAACAAAGGAAAAAAAACACTGTGAAAAAAATGAGAAATAAATATATTATCACTGTACATACAGATATACAGAAGAGCAATGGTGTGGCAACGCCAACTTTCAATAATATAAGTTCACTACCTATAATGGTCCAATCTTAATCCATACGCTAGCAAACAAGAAACAAAAGGGTTGTTCTTCTCATAGAGAAGTCCTCTGAGTGATTTTGATAAACAATGCATGAAGTCATTGAAAGTAATTTTGAAACATCCGTGCTATGAAGTCTGCCTATTTATTTTGACATTGTGTTCTCAATGAATTCTACCTGGGTACAGTTGGGACTTCAAGGACTGTGAATGTCATCAATTTCTCCCCTCTGCAGCCCCCCCCCAAAAGCAGGTCACCAAGGGATGTGGCCCTCTGGTGATGCTTTAGTTGTGGAGATATATTTGAATTCTGAGGTGTGTTCTGCTTGTGCAGTGAAATCTTTGGCTCTAAGCTGTATTCTAATAGGTGACCTGGATTAGCAGGCAAAAAAGAGCATAGTACTTTATGCAGTGGCCTTCTCACCAAAAACATCGAAATGAAAGCAATTCACACTTAATGATACAGCACTGTGACTCAGGTCCTGTTCTCAGCCTAACTACCCAAACCCAAAGAGAAACACAGGAAAGAGTCTCAAATCTGGGCAGCTGTACAACACCAAGGTTCTCTTACCTTAAAAGAGAGGGAGGTGCTTCTCTTAAAGTGGAGCAGACTAATGAGTAATCTATTGCACATCATATAAGACAGTAACATGGAAAAGCCAACACTTTTCAGTTGCTCTTTAAAATACAGCTATTATTTTCCTCATTCTTTCCTGTTCCTCATTCATTCATATAGACATGCAGTTGGTTCCTATTTCTTTCATTTTAGCATCTAAAGTTAAACTTCTTAGTTAAACTGTATTTGTTTTATACATTGAAGTCATCTAGAGTAACATTAATCATCATCATAAGGAACATGCAAAAAAATGCAAAACATTCCTATTTCCCCCCTGGTTTTTCACTGTTCAATCATCCTAGGTATCCTAGGCAGAACATTCTAATGACAGAGCATTTATGATATATTTTATTCTTGAATAACAATGCAAACTTCTATAAAAAGAGCTTTGAAAATGGCATGAATATGTCTCGAATGTATAATGCATCATATGTATATGAAGCAGAATGTGTCAAAGTGCAAATAATATTGTTTGTGCCCCCTGCAGAATTAGAAATCCTTGGGTAGCACTGTTATAACGATCCCATGCTGCTAGTATTACAAAGTGCAAAGGTTCACTGGCTAAGAAAAGAAAAGAGCAAGGAGCAGAATTTCCTCACTGCACTGTTCTTGAACTATTTTGGTTTAAATATTTATTAAGGTATTTATTAATAACTGTCTCCCTTTATCCTCCTTCAGAGGTTTAGCTAAAATACAGTGGGTGGGTACTCATACAGAAACGCTACATTATATGGTAAAGCTACAATCATACAATATTGACATCAGAATTTTGCCCACTATATTATTAATTTATCAGGCAATATGTTAAAGTATTAAGACTATCATTCTTGCTTCTCAGGAATATAACAGCATAATGCTGCAAAGAGTCACCATCTGTAAAACATGTTGCCTAAACTGTATTTAAAAAGTGTTTCTGAAAGACAGATCTTATACACACATCTACTCTAAAAACATTTCATAAATTACTTTTCAAATCAGTCCTTGTCTCTGGAATGCATATTATGTTCCCTAGGGCTTTATTTGAAGTTTCTCTTTGAAATTAAGTACGATTTCCACCCCACCCCCACCCATTTTCACATTGAATGCAAATGAAAATAACAATAGAAAGAAGACAGTTTTACTTTTAGTACTTGATAGTTATATAAATGAAGAAAAATCACATTTTTAGAGTGCAACCATGTATGTGAAATTAAAACATTTTTCTATTAAACGAACTAGAGCAACTTACTCTAATATACAATTGTACTGTTTCCTTTTCTTTTTGTGGATTCCGATATTTCTCATAGAAGTCCCGTCGCTTCTTTGTATCTTTTTGGATTTTATCTTTTCTCTCTCTCTTTTCTGCAGGTTCATCTGAGCTATCAGGAGACAGCTGTACTTGGGCTTTTGTCTTTTCAATCTCAATATAGTTCTCATTCGGATTCAGTACTATTACTCCATAGCCTTCCTGTGTCAGAGGAAGAAGAAAAAGAATACATATAGATTTTGCCTTTGAAATGGTTTACATTTTATTTTATTGTCTTGAATGTATATTTAAGATGTTTTCATAAAGTTGACAAAGGATAGAACTGTCTCATTCATTTTGTGTTTGCATGTGAATTTATTTACAGTCTACATTTATGTTCACTTATTTGCTTAGTTCTTTTTAACCTTTTAATATATTTTCAATATTGTATGCAATTCTTCAGAAAGTAGGTTTTTTTAAAATAAAAAAGTGATTATAGAATAAACACATGCTCACCAGCATATACAGTTAATGCTTCATTGACAAGAACTTGTACTTTTAGCAACATTGCCTCTTTTAAAAACTATTCAGCCAGCGTTATGCTCCAATCTAATGTGCAGTTAGTTTTTTAAAATCGGAATGATTTCAAAGGGATTTAAGCAGTCAAACTGTGTGTAGGATTACAGCCTAAACTATTAAACACTTTTGTCCCATAGCAGATAATTCACAAACTGATAGCTGAGTAACAATGAATCAATATAAACTGTGATTATTTGATGTTGCTAAGAAATCAATGAATTAGTTACCAGTTTAGACCTGAACAATTTTATTGGAATTATATGATGTATCATCTTCACAGACTTTAGGAGAAATTAATATTTTATTTTTCTCAGAAAATGTTTACTAATGAAGAATATATGAAAGCATGGTGCATAAAAAGCATGGTGCATTTTGTGTAGGTTAAACAAAATACTGAAATACCTCTGCAAAAGGAAGAGAAAGGAAACAAAAGCAAAAAAATAACACATAAATTGTGGATCTATCCTCAAGATTATTTTGAAAATCTTATTTATAGTTTTCTAAACAAGTTCCAGGTATTGAAGTAAAACTCATTTTAACCTACTCAATCTAACAAATAACTTCTGCCTAACAGACCAAGTGAGCAGATGAAAGACTACCTATATAGATGATCAAAGTTAACAAAGGATACTTTATTTGGTGTTGCTTTATTCTAATCTATGTAGCTATTCAAAAATCTTGTAATGCATTGTAGTAACTGTCAGGTAGACAGATTGTCACTTGGTGATTTTCTACAGTTGGACACACTCGACTAGTTATTAAAATCACATTTGAAGAAAGTTCTTACTCCTCTTCCTTGTGGCTGCACAACTTTTCACGCCCTTCTCAAATTTCTGCTATACCTTCTCCTCCCACCAAAACTAAAGTTAAAGAACACTGTTGCACTCTGTTAAGCAGGGTGAAATAGAGGCATTCAGTTCACTGTCTATGGTGTAAGGGAACATGGCAAAAAGGTCACCACAGGCCAAAGAGAAAATTGCCTCCTAGATTCTGTACCATGAGTAAGTGATCTCCTGTCATCTTTCCCCCCTCAGCTCTCTCTTCAGAGTGAACCTATGCACACGTACCTTATTCTCTGGAATGGAGTGATCATGTATAAAGTAGAAATTGTACTAGAGTATAAGATGATTCAATTCAGATATGTATGAAAATGAACTTAGGATCCAAATGTGTAATATTCTGAAAAACAGATTCCTGCCTTCAGGGACTAATTCAAAACTACTAATGAAATAACACCAAACAAAGCACCTTTCATACTATTTTAAACACCATGCAGAGAAAAAAACTGGTTAACTTTTTATAACCATTCAGAAATGGTGCCCTGCAGAGCTCAGTGCTTTAGTTTGCTGTCCATGTTCCTGACCTGTTTATTCTGAGCAGATGTTCTGTGTATTGATTCTTTCTTACTTTCACTACAATGCAAGATGTAAAATTCATGTATTTGTTATGATTTTACATGTGTAACTGAAATGTGAAACTGTATCCACATTTTGTTGCTCACAAAAACAGATACACATAAATCACCAGAGAAGTAAAATTTGTCTAAGTTATTGATTATGTAACTGAAAATTACATGACTCATTTGTCCAATTTTATGAGGACATAATGTCAATTTTTCAAAGACACATCAACAGATGAAAAATGAATCCATTTCAAAAATCACAGCAACATAAATCAATTAAAGGATTTTTATCAATTAGGTTTTAAACAGCACAAACCAACCCTTAGTAGCTCTTTAAAACTTTTTCAAATACCATATTTGTTAGAGTAACAATAAATTAGCATGGAAATTCTATCATACACTTCATGGTTTCTTTCTAAAAACCCATTAAAATGTTTCTTTGCTTTTAAGGAAGTTGATATAAAGTCATATTCTTTTCCATCTTTTGTCCTCAGCCACTTCAGCCTAAACTATATGAAGAAAAATAGGCATAGGAAAGAGGATTAGGTGTAATATACAATACTTGTTTAGATAAAAGGATGTAGAAATGCAACATAGCATATATAACCACAGCAGAATTTAACCTATCAGTTTTGCTAAATTGTTATCAACTCAACCTATCACAAGTTAATCTATGTCTTTAACCAAAGTATGACCTCTTCACTTCTGCAAACAATGTAGGATTGGGTTTTTAAAAAAGATTTCATTGGGGTCTTTAATATTTATATTTCAATCTGCATGATTTTTGAATATCACACTTGTAAAGGAAGTTATTCAATTCAAAATTGTTCTATTACCAAATTATTAATGTCAAAGCCCAAATAACTTCTGGACGTTACCACTGGCTTCACTGAGTTAAAGCAAAGTTGACATCAACCTACAGTATGTTTAGGTAGAGATTTAAAATATGCTGTGGCAAGTAGTAAGACAAAGCTATGGTTTTATAAAAAGGGCATACAACTTGTAATGTACCTTTTAGGAAAAGTGAGCAAATACTACTCTATGACCTCAATTTAGGCAGAAGCACACACCCTCCCCCCCCCCCGGCATATTTAAATGACTATTCAGAACAGTATCAACTGATAAGTAGCTACTAGCCTTGTTTCTAGTCCAGGTGGCCCAATTAGATGTAAGAAAATGCCTTCAAAAATTAAACAAACCCATAGGTTAACTTCTTAATATTAGTTTCATTTTTAAAAGCAGCCATTTAATTTTGTCTATATTTGGAAAGCCATATTTTCTAAGTAACATTTTCAAAGATAATTGCCAATACTGCTTTTTCTAACCTTATTAGATAAATCTCTCTCCCTTCCCCCAATACAAATATGTTTTGCAGATTGTTAGAAATATTGGCACCAACCAACTGCAATATACTATATTTGAGACAGAATACAGTATTCAGTAATCTTCAAGTTCATGTGCACAGACCAATTAGCACCAATAGATGTTTTCAGGACAGATGTAGGAAAATGAAGCTATTTGCTAGATACGCAATCTGATAGTATCAAACACCAGTTCTAAAATCTATTGGGCAGAACATATACCACAAGGATATTATCTGATATCTCTCCAAAGTCTATTGCATTAGGATGGTGTAAATTACGAAGACATTCCAAACAACTATTTCAGAAAGCTTATTTTCAGTTTTATATATGAGCTTACTTGACATTCAGATGATAGATGAAGTAAAAGCAAGCTTAGACGGACAACTGTTAGCAACTACACAGAATCCGAAGAATGCTTTGCATCAAGTGTCACACAAAATGCCACAAGTGTGTTAGGTAGCAAAATATAATGGTCACATCCTGTTTTGGAAGTCTCTATAAAATGCCCCACACACTCTGTATATACATAAAACTAATATAGCATATTAGTTTTACCATATTAGCCAGTAATAGAATAGTCAATAGCAATAACAAGTATTTGAGATACATTCTGGAATTCTACAAACCTCTTATGTCTGGAAAATGAATAATGAGCTGAAAGCATTCAGTCCTGCATATTAATTCACCAGAATGGGATGCCATATGTGACCAGAGAGGTCAGAGGCTAGAGTGGAATCCCTTGACCTATGCAACTATCTTTCTGGCCTGTAAGTAAGAATCTGTAGCAGATCATTTTCTTGAGCTTTATCAATTTGATTCTTTTAAAAAAATAAACAATAAACCCATTTACAACATTTGAAGCAATATCAAAGTTAATCCTCAAGAAAAGCAACCCAAAGAGCTAAGATTTGTAACTTAGATTTGTGCATGTTTAAAATGGACATAAGAATGTCCATTCATCTTTCTGAAAGATGTATGTTCTCTTTATTTCCCATCTTTTTCATAAGAAGAGTACCTATGTGTCACTGTTGCAACATCCTAGGTGCAACAGTAGGATGAGGTCATGACAACCAATCAGAAGTCACTAGTGAAGCGTAAAAGTAAACATAGCTGTTGGAGATGCAGCTCAGCTTGAAAAATGCCCCCTCCATTATTTGAGCAATTTTCTCAAGACGTGACCTGAGACTGAAACGCCTGAAATGTCAGTTGACTCCTTTTTGTATTTCCACCCAATGTGCATTTTGGCAACTGCACCCTGCTAACGCTTTGTAATATTTTCATCCCAGTTACACCTCATCTCTCAGGCTCCTGAATTCCACTGCTGTGTCCAAATGTGTAAAAATGCTGTATTACTGCCAAACACACATTGTTCAACCAAGTTTCCAACTTAAAATAGCTCATCAAGTTAGGCAGGAAAAGAAAACATGCCACAAAAAGTTTTTAGAGGACCACCTGTTGTCTATTATTTTTACATAGCACTTACTCATAAATCATAACACAGGGTAATTAATCAAGCTGTCAAAGAAAAGGTCAAAGGTTAGGTAGGGGAGTCAGAAGGTCATGCATGGGCTGATAGAGGTCAGGGTCACACCACATTCCTCATTATCAAGTTGGGATGAGAGACGGCCCAAGCAAACAAAAGTGAAAGCAGATGGAGAAGTGAGTGGATAAAAAAAAGAAAAGAAAATTTCACAAACAAAAAGAAAAGTGAAAGAAGAGTGTCAGCTGCTTTCAAATAAAGAGCAGAATAGAACTGAAATACTCTGAAATGTGCTCAAAAGGTCTAAACACAACATTAAAATTGTATTTTTATTCTTTACATGTAATATATATTTATTTGAAAAATATTTGGTAGAAAACAAGTAACATAAAACTACATGCTCTTGATTTAAGTTTCTTATACATTTCCCCCTACATTTTCAGGCATATTAGGAAAAAATAGCTACTTTGATCATCATCATCAAATCCTGCTTTTCCTTTTATAGCTACAACCTATGGAAATGTAATAAAAAGCTTTTATTTGTATGAAAAATAGGTTTTGAACTATATTCTTCATACACACAAATGTTCATTAACACAAAGCATCATAAAAGTCCTTCTGGATGACACAAGAGTTATAAAATATTCTATGATTACACTGACCTGAATTAGATGCAGAATACTGTGCAAAATTAGCTGTCACCCTTTCCTCAAAATCTTTGTTAATCTCATTTTGAATGTTTGCAGCTTTATCAACACATGCATCAATGTCAGCTCCTTGGTTACTGAACCGCTGTACTTGGAAGAAGATATAATTAAAATGTTTTGGCACAGAAAAGGTGAAATTGTATCTTCCCCTGTTCCCTGAGGAGTCTGTAAAACATGTAGGATATATTGACAAACACACACCCTTGTCTAGAGCCCTGACATTCCAGGTCACCAACTGCTATTTATTTCAGAATATTTACACTTACTCATATGATCACCTGCTGTGTTACTAACTTTTAATGGCTGCTAAAAGTGTAAGAATTAAAACCTCTTAATGCCTCTTCTGATAACTTTATTTTAATTCTGGAAAGGTTTCCTGCTTGTGTTATACCACTTAGATTAAGTGATATATAAATGCCTTAAATAGTAAATAAATATCTAAAACTATTATTCAGGCATTCTAAAACCACTGCATGATATAAGAGCTGAGGCTGAGAATGTTTACTGCAACCCCATTTGGTGTCCCCATAGCCCTCCATGAGTTAGAGGGGTAACCTCTACAGCAGGAAGTCTTTTCTACCTGTGAAGGCTCCCTTTGTGTTTGAGAACCCTGATTTTCCATGGTTCTAAATTGTGTGGGGAGACAATTTGAATAGAAAAGTCTTCTTTGCTGCAGACATCATCCCTCCAACTCATGGAGGGCAATGGTGATGGGAACAGAGAGTCCCCTCATCCTTACCCCCTTCTTATTGCCTGGGAGATTTAGATTGCTTGAGTAGTGCAAGTACACTGTTTCTCCGGAAATAAGACGTAGCCATAAAATAAGCCGTAGCAGGATTTTTAAGCATTCAAGGAATATAAGCCATACCCCGAAAATAAGACATAGTAATAGGCGCAGCAGCAATGCCGGCCGCAGCAGGAGGATAAAATAAGACATCCCCTGAAAATAAGCCATAGTGGGTGTTTTACATGGTATAAAAGAAACATGCACTATGTGTTACTTGGAAATCCTTTTATGCAGGGGTCCCCAAACTAAGGCCCGGGGGCAGGATGCGGCCCAATCACCTTCTAAATCCAGCCCGCGGACGGTCTGGGAATCAGCATGTTTTTACATGAGTAGAATGTGTCCTTTTATTTTAAATGCATCTCTGGGTTATTTGTGGGGCCTGCCTGGTGTTTAGAATGTGTCCTTTTATTTTAAATGCATCTCTGGGTTATTTGTGGGGCATAGGAATTCGTTCATATTTTTTTCAAAATATAGTCCGGCCCACCACATGGTCTGAGGGATGGTGGACCGTCCCATGGCTGAAAAAGTTTGCCGACCCCTGCTCTTATGTAATAATGTTGCAACTATCTAGATTTTAGAAACATTATAAATGTATCTAGATAATAACGGTTGATTTTGTTTATTCTCATACAACAATTTCCAGCAGAGTCAGTGTCATGAACCTAGACTTAACAGGGTGCTTTCTTAGGTGGAAGGGAAGAGGTAATCACTGACTCTTCCTTCCCTGTGAAAAAATCTGCTACAGAGAGTTGGTGGACCCTGTGGAACAGCAAGGGAAGTGGCACTGTGGAATGCAGGAGGATAGGAAATTAGACAATAATCTCCTCCCTCTCTTCTTTTAGCAGGAACATCTGCAGGATTCAAGACCCTTTGGTTTGCAAAAGGCATAATATTGTTCCAGCCCAATAAGAACTGGGTGTGATATAACACTTTCAATTTGTAATTAGTAAACTAAATTCTCCAGGGTTAAAGAGCTGTGCTAAGTTATATTTCTCTAAAAGAGATGCCAAGAACGCATACCGGACAAAACAAAAACAAAAGGATGTGTTTCTTATATATTTTGAACCAGTGTTAATGTTAATTTGTAGGCTGCTCTAGGACTTTTTTTCAGCTGAAAGAGGAGTAAAAATATTCTAAATAAATATGCTATTACAATAACAAAGATGTTACATTAATAATTTTTCGGACACTAATTATTATTATTATTTTTGAAGTGTGACTTCATTTGATGGAAACTTTAAAGGTATTGTACTCCATACATTTACGTTCCCAACAAGCATGTGCTAAGGATGGGATATAGAAAACACTGTGCTAGCATAAGTTTGCAAGGCACCAGGACTGCAGCAATGTCATGATGACACAGGTTTTACAGCAAATATAAATGGCAGAAAACACATTTGTTTTTTCTAATGAGGTGCAAAAATAGTATGTTTTTAAGAAATAACACAAAATATGGTGTATTCAATGGACTGGATGCAAACTGTACCTTCCAGAAATGGGAGGACTCCTTCTGTCTATGGAAACCTTTTCTTTCAGAGGAGGATTCCTACTGGTGGAATGGGGAAGAAGGTGTCTTTCATTTATTTCCCCTCTCCCCACAGCCCACATGCCTCCAAGAAAATTGTTTCAGAGGGCTGGGGACCCTTTGGAACAGCATGGGAATTGCTGTTGGGAAAAGAGAAACCAGCAAAAAATAGTCATGGTTCCTCCCACCCCACAGCATAATGTAACTACTGGTGGTGGGAAGAAACTCTGGATCTAAACCAACATGAGCAAAAAACAAATTAACCATAGGAGTGGTCACATGTTACACTCAACAAATATACAAACTATGTACAGTGGAACCTCGGTTTACGAATGCAATCCGTTCCACGGAGGCATTCGTAAACGTAGGCATTCGCTCCCCGAAGGCACGCTCCTGCACGTGCGCAAAGCGTTGATAGAGCATTTCTGTGCACGCATGCACTGCGCAGAAGCAATCTGCACATCCGGCGCCGCGGAACCCGGATGTAAACACTTCCGGGTCCGCGACGTTTGTAAACGGAGGCGTTCATAAACAGAGGTAGGTGTAAACTGAGGTTCCACTGTACACAGTAGCTCAGCTGTGCAAATTAACAAGTGTATGAATTAACATGTATAGAAACAGTATGTACCTGCGTCCAATGTAACATTTGAACAAGTCTACCTATCTATCATCATGAATCAATCCAAACTCTGTAGACTGTGGTGCATAACAGTGTGTTTACACTAATAATTTCGAGATATCGTTTGTGCAAGGATTCTATTACCAGTATGTAACTTTATATTCTCTCACATGAGTTCAAATGAGGGGAAAACATTCATAATTATACCCACAAGGTTAAAATTCTATCAAGAACTGGTGGGGGTAATGATTACAAGACTGTGTTACAAATCAGAAAGCTCCCAGTTTGAATCTCTTTTCTACCATGAATTCAACAGGTAGCCTTAGGCCAGCTATTTTCACTCAGTCACAGGACACCATGTGCATTATAGGAATAGTGATATTTGCCTACATTACAGGGTTTTTGTAAAGACTTCAAGATAATGTATATGAACTCCTTTGAACACACAAAAATGGGATGCCATTCTAAGTATTATTTAAAAAATATATTTTTAGACTGCATTTTAAGCAAAGAGCATAAAAAGTGGTTTACGATTTATCATACTGAGCAATCACAATTTAAAAGTGAAATAAAATAAAATACAATAAATTTAATCACAAAAACATTACTAAAACCAGCACTAGAGAAACAAAATATAGTCAAACTAAAACTGCGGGAGGCAGTGGAAGACAGGAGTGCCTGGCGTGCTCTGGTCACAAAGAGTCGGACACGACTAAACAACAACAACAACACCAGAACAGTCCAACATCTAGATATTAAAAACCAAAGTGAAGAGGAAGTATCTTTAAAGACACATGAATATATCAAGGAAAGGCACCTGTCTAACCACATGGGATTAAATTCTACAGCTGAGGAGCTACTACCTGTTCCAGGGCTCCTGAGAATGATCTTGAGGTGCAGGCACTTTGATATGGGTGGATGTAGTGCTTAAAGTAACCCAGTCCAAATCAGAGCTTGAAAGTGTTTATTACCTGCACTACAAATTTAGCCTGAAAATGCATTGTAACCAGTGCAATGGGTAAAACATAGCTGTAAGGTAAAGGTAAAGGTACCCCTGACCATTAGGTCCAGTCGTGACCGACTCTGGGGTTGCGGTGCTCATCTTGCGTTTTTGGCCAAGGGAGCCGGCATACAGCTTCCAGGTCATGTGGCCAGCATGACAAAGCCGCTTCTGGCAAACCAGAGCAGCGCACGGAAACACCGTTTACCTTCCCGCTGTAGCGGTACCTATTTATCTACTTGCACTTTGACGTGCTTTCGAACTGCTAGGTTGGCAGGAGCTGGGACCAAGCAACAGGAGCTCACCCCGTTGCAGGGATTCGAACCACTGACCTTCTGATCGGCAAGCCCTAGGCTCTGTGGTTTAACCCACAGCGCCACATAGCTGTAATGTGCTCCAAATACTTGGCACCAACCAATATCTTGGCAGCTACATTTTGCAAATAAATAAATAAATAAATAAATAAATAAATAAATAAAGGTGCTTCATTGGAAAGAAGTTACAAAGAAGCATATGCTGAAACCAGCAGAAGTATATATATATGTCTCCTCTCCAGGAGAGTACCAAAAGCTGTCCTGGGGCAGAAATATATTCTAAAAGTTGTTTGCTTTATCATATGCTAATAGAAAATGAAGAGAAAGGGGTTGGGACTCCAGGAAGTGAAGATGAGAGAGGATGGTGTGTGGGAAGGATTTTGCTGTGAAAGAGCAGAGTGGGAAGGTATTATAAGTTGAACCTACAACATATCCTCAACCCCTAACAGGAGTAGTCCTGTTGAGGGTTACAGCTAGCTAAGCTGTAAGAGATAGGTGGGAAAAAATTGCCTTCTCCCTTCCCTCCTGGTTTTCCTTTTCCTTTGTCTACTTCGCTTTCTGTGGCTCTTGGAGTCCACTGAGCATGCTGATTGTTTTCCAGTGGCTTCTTTTTAGCACTCAGCCACCTGAGTACATTATTTGATAAGGCAAGTGGAACTCGCAGCAACAGCACTGTATCCTCATTTCCTAGCAGCAGAACTGTTCTTGTTCAGGGTTCTAGTCAACTATTATAGGGTCAGTTTGGCTGATTCCCCAACCTATTTTTTCATCTTCTGACTGATATTCAACATTCCATGACTCATGGAAACTGCTGACCAGGCTCAATCCTCATTGTAGTGTTTTGACCTTATATTTTCTTTTAATTTAGAAACTTTAGCATACTTAGAGAATCACTTATTTATATAGAAACCAGTGCTTTACTTTAGGATTGCCTCATTTAGCCTGCAAATGCACAAATACTCTGAGGGAGAAAGGAAAACTGTTTGAATTTTGTGCATTCTCAGGTTTCTAGTGCCTGTGATCTTATTGAGGTTTTTGAAATAATTTCAGTTTACCATTCTGATGTCCTCCATCTCGTAAGTAACCTATCAATTTAAGGAAAGTCATGCAACTGGGGGCATTGTTATGCCTCTATAGTTTGCATGGCTAGAAAGGTCTGATGATTTTACACTTTCTGGTGGTTTGTATGAATCAATCAGAGTCCACATACCTCCTTCCCCTTTCTTCTGAAAGATGTATTATTTGTTTGCCTGTTGTTTCTTAGTTCTATAGACCATACTGTGCCATATCAGTAATCCCAAAATGGTTTCCAACATATAAAACCACTCAATTATAAATGCATTTGAATAAAAGTTAAGGATGGGAATCAAAACAGCACTGTGCCAGTCCAGATGTCAAAAAGATAAACAATTACCAGTATATGACCTTCTGTAGACATCTGAAGGCAGCCCTGTATTGGGAAGCTTTTAATATTTCATGTATTGTGCGTTCTTCTATATTCTGTTGAAAGCTGCCCAGAGAAGCTGGAGCAACCCATTCAGATGGGTGGGATACAAGTAAATAATAATAATAATAATAATAATAATAATAATAATAATAATAATAATCTCTTTGCATCACTCACCTATTGAATTTGGTCCACAAGGCTAGAATTTGATGAAGATCTGGTCTGCAAAGCCAAAACAGTCCACCCCCCGCCCACTCTAGCGACTGGGAAAACGAAAAT